>NC_057799.1:394038015-394050641 GCF_018294505.1 Triticum aestivum | reverse complement strand
CGCAACGGCGGGCGCCATCGTACCACAGCGGCACGAGACGATACGAGCCTGCGACGAGGACAGGCGGGGCGCAGGACGGGTCGGAAGGATGAATGAACCCGGCCGGATTCCGCGCGCACGCGTCGCGTCGACCACACAGCCGACCGCGTCACCCTTGTCGCCGGAGGCCCCAAGCCGACAGCTACGGGTAACTAACCCCGTTACCTCAGCAGCAGGAGCCCAACGAAAAACCGCCACTAATAATACGGCCTCCACCATCTCGTTGGAATCGTGACGCACGCACAGGGCGAGGGATCCTCTCCATCTCCATGGATTATCATATCATCGTCGTCGGAATCGCCGTGAGACGACTTCTTCCTTGGGCCTATCGTCTATCAATCTACACACGATACGGAATCTTAGCTGACGGCTATCCCATGGGTCCAGCAGCGCTCCCAACTTGCTGTAAAGAAGAAGAAAGGCGAATTGAAGAGCCTGCCTTGCCTTCCTTGTCATCGGTCATTACCGGCCTTGCGTGCGGTGCGGCCCGAACCGTCTTGCGTCCACGCTTGCGTGCGCCCCGAAAGCTTGGCTTAGCTTATCCGCAGCACGGCATCTCGCTCGCGCTTATCTTAATTAATTATGGTCAGCCTCACGTTTCCGGCGGCGCACGAGTCGTATTCTCACTGGACGATGCGAAGCTGTCATGCATGGCCCAGAGTTCGTAGTAGTATATGCGTGGCTGATGGTCAGACGCAACGCAACAGATAAGAATACTCATCATCTCGTTGATTCTTGAGGTCCCAGTGCACGCGTGCCGTGGCAGTTCATATTGTTCCACGGTCTGAGAAGAGAACAAGACGCCGCCGTGGCCCCGATTGCCTGCCTATGTAGGAGCGGAGCAGATTCCCTGTGGTCCATGGCCGATAAACCGAACGCAGCCGATAAGAAAGTGTGCGGCTCTTGCCCAAGGCAGCATGCTGGATGTTGGGCTAATGATTCTGGGGCGGGGAGTGGAGGGGTGGTGGGAGACACAAGCAGTGCAGCCGCAGCCGAGCCAAGCCAAAGGAGAGGAACAATGATCGTGATCCTAGGGGCTGCGAATGGACCAAATCATGGGTGCGGCCTCACCGGTCACGAGTCAGCACCCATGATGAAGAAATGCAAAGCGGCACCACTTCCATGTGGAGATTGCTAGGCCGCACACCGCGCACCTCCGGCGTACAGTGCTGCCGCACAAGGCGATGTGTAGGGCTGTTCCATCCAGATGCGTCAACGTCACAACTCACAAAGAGAAGAGGAGAAAGTTCTGGCCCGGCCCACCACACCCACATGTTAGTACCGCTCTAGTTGCTGTGGGATACTATTACGCCGAAACTGTATTTTAGGATGAGCCTTTACCTAGCTACAGATTGTCCGTCATGCTTTTTAATTAGCCTTGATTAATGATGACACGCATCCGTGGTGCCGTGTCGACTGTGTGTCGCGGTGGTGGGGATGCCGGCGTCGACGTTGCCTGCAATGGTGGCGCATTATGACGCGGTCGCGGCGGCGACCGGGAGAGGAGGGACCGTGCATCATGCCTCCGGCAGGGTGCAGCGGTCACGGCCAGTGGTGGAACCCGCCGGGACCGGGAGATACGCGCCGTGTCTCTCTCTGTCTTGCTATCAACGGGTTTGTCACGAGGGGCCGACGTCGATTTCCTTCTGTTGATGTCGTTTGCTTCAGCGGTTGGTCCGGTCCAGGAGGCGCTAAACCATTGTGGCCAGGTAAGGTATGGATCCTTTTGCTTCCTCCAGTGAAGAACGAACAAATGTCTGTGTAGTTGTGAGATTATACTTGTCCTCTAAGAACTGCGAGCTGTGAGTACGGTGAGTCCTCTTTGCCGATTGCCCGTTCATAGCTGGTGTTTGGGTTTTTTGCCTCACAAAATTTCAGTTTCCATTTGATGCCAGGCCGAATGTCAGCGCTCTTTCTTTGTTTGATTGACTGGTGGCGGTTGTCTCTGGAAAAAGAATTCCTAACCGGAGGAAGCAGGCCTTCTTGCTCGTTGATGATGGCTATTTGGTGGGGCATTTTGGAAGGAACGAAATGACCGCATCTTCAATCATAAAGTTTCTTCCTTTCTGAATATTTGTGATCGAATTGTACTTGAGTTGCACACTTGGGACTGCCGGCCTCAAGAGTGTTCAATGGCTGGGCGATCATGGTTGAGAGAGTTTTGTTTCTAGCAATGTAATTTCTTCTCTTCTTTTCATTTTCTCACCTTGCGCGGTAACCCTGTAAATAGCACTTTTTGTCTTATCTTGAGGCGCTCCCCTTCTTAATGAATGAAAGCAGCGACCTGCCTGCATTTCGTCAAGAAAAAAATGCAAAAAGTTAAGCCCTATGTTTACGGGGAGAATGTAGATAAGTATTCAACTTCACATCCGTGACGCATGATGAATAACATGCGCATTAGCAGAATTGATCAGTGCGCTGAACTTATTTATCTTCCTTGCCTTTCTTGCGCGCCGCAACATAATTGCCGACGATCATAGAAATGGAGGCATACTCTAGGGATATCCATTGTTTCAACCAATTGGAACAAAGTGCTCCCAAGAAAATACAGAGGCGGCCACGTCGCTCACCGCGGGGAGGGGGTGGGGGGGACCCTAGCCCCCGCCCCTTCCCTCTCCTCCAGAGCCCCTGGACCTGGCCGTTGCCGGATGAGGCCAACGGGCGAAGCCGGCCTTGGCATACAACAGCGGCAGGGTAGTTTGCGGCGGATACGCCGATGGCCTTCTCGTTAGAGCGATGTGGAGGTCGTGCGTGCCTGACCAGGGCGTCCACACAATGCAATTTTTTGTAGCAATCGTTTTGTTGTGTATGTGCTCCAGTGTCTACTCATTCCCCCTCGCGATCCTAGTAAACTCTTTCCCCCCATTTATACATGCCGGATCTAGAACGTGACCGATGCATGGCAAATTCATTAGGAACAATATGTTATACTCCCTCCGTTCCTAAATATAAGTCTTTGTAGAGATTTCACTATGAACCACATACGGATGTATATAGATGTATTTTAAGTGTAGATTCATTCATTTTGCTCCGTATGTAGTCCACCTAGTGAAATCTCTACAAAGACTTATATTTAGGAACGGAGGGAGTAGTTTACTATGTGTGTAACTGATTTTCTTATACATGTTTGCCATGTTATCTTCAAAACATGGCAAATTTCAGAAGATGTTAGTACTTGGCCATGGCAAAATTAAGAGAGATGTCCTAAATAATGTGGCCTTTTTTAGAAGTGACACCGCAACTTTCTTGAAAAACAATATGGCAACAATCATATTTTTTGTGTCCTCAAAATAAGAGCGCTCAATGCATGTGGTCCTCACTGGGCCGACCCATTCTAGCGGCCGCTCGACATGAGGCTGCGCTACGCCTCGCTATAATCGAGACGGGGCACTTCTATATGGCGCGGTGCGCGCTAGGGATCGTGCGGATGTGCACCTTCCCTTCCATTGGTGCGCCAGTTTGGGCCGGCCCATTTGCGGGGCTGGATGCCACCTGTTTTTTCCGTTTTTACTTTTCGGTTTTTATTATTTTCAAAATAATTCAGGATAACAAAAGGTCTTAAATTTATTAAAAATCTAAATTTTGAATTATAAAAATCAGTTATTCAATTAAAAAATGTTCGCAATTCAAAAAGAATGAATTTTTGAATATTAATGAATTTTTTATTTCGATGAAATTTTTTTATGGGCATTTCTTAGTAATAACGAACATTTTTGGTATTTGATGAACAAATCTTGAATTCGATGAACATTTTTTGAACTTATGTACAAAATTTGTATTGAAGAACAATGTTTTTTAAAAACCATTTGTAAATTTTGAATATGATGAACATTTTTTTCAATTGATGAACGAATTTTGAATTTGATGAACATTTATTTAATTCGACAAACACTATTTCAATTTTGATGAACAATTTTTTAAATCCGATGAACAAAAATATAAATTTGATGAACATTTTTTACATCGATGAACATTTTTTAAATTAGATGAACAAAAAAAATGTTCGCGAATTTGAAAAGAAAGTTCACAAAAAAATGAAAAAGTAAAGAAAAAATTAGAAAGGAAAAGGAAAAAAAGAGGAAACAAAGGGGAAAAAATCCGGAAAATGGGCCAGATCACTCGTGGGCGACCTGCACGCCGTATAGAATTCGCCAAGCAAGACCGCAGCAACTATTTATCGCCTAAAGCGATCGAAGTGGCAGTGCTCGCTGAAGCTTTTCCCCTGCTCGCGCTGTATTGGGCCGGCCCGATCACACGCGTGCAGTCGTAAAAAGAAACTGGGAATTGAAGGAGGGAGAATCGCGCGCTGAGCTAGCCACCCCACCGAAGTCCGTTTCGTGGAAATAACTAGGGACGCGCCTTACTTAAAACTACACGAGTGGTTTTCTTTGGGATTCCTTTCCTTTTTTGTTTTATTTGGTTTCTTTTCTTCTCTGGTTTTTATTCTCTTTCCCTGGTTTTTCATTTGTCTCTTCGTTTTTTTATTTTCTTTTTTCCTTTGGTTTATTATGTTTCTTTTTCGGTTTTCATTTTTCCTTTAATTTCTTTTGTTTTTCATTCTACATTCTTATATACGTGATCAACATATTTTCAAACAATTGTTCAACATTTTTATATACATGATCAACATTTTTGCAAATACTTGTTCACCATTTAAAATACTTATTCAATATTTTCAAATACTTTTTCAACAATTTTCATATACTCCTTCAACATTTTTTATTAAGTATTCACCATTTTTGAAATAGTTGTTGAACATTTTCAATACTTACTCAACATTTTCAAATACTTGTTCAATATTTTTTAAATTCTCGCTCAACATTTTTTAATACTTATTCAACATTTTCCAAATATTTTTTCAATATTTTTCAATCAATACTTTTTCAACATTTTCATATACTTTTTCAACATTTTTCCATAATTATTCAACATTTTTCAAACACTTGTTCAACTTTTTTCAAATGTGTTATTGAAGAGTGTTTTGTATATATATATATATTTTTTTTAAAGTATAAAGAAAAGTACAACAAGTAAAGAAAAAAATGAAAACAGAGACAACCTTCACTCTGAAATCACTAGTGAAATCCCTAGTTAAGGAGTACTTATTGCAAAGATCACTCCCACCTTCCCAGTTTGCGACAAGTGGCGCACTGCATGTGTGCCACTTGTCGTAACCTGGAAGTTTTTTCTTTTTTCGTAGATTCATTTATTCAAAATGTTGTATCTCCTTAACCGTGCGTTCAAATCTCGAACCGTTTTCATTATTGGATTTCTCGCGTCGAGATCTTCAAAACTAGATCCCATATTGATAGGTTTTAACGAACGTTTTTTCAGAAAAAAAAACCGAACGAAAAAACTGGATGAAAAAACCGAACCGGAAAGATGGGGTTTTCCCTTTCCGAAAGTGGCACGCCCATGCCCCTCGCAAAACCACAACCGTGCCTCTCGGGGAAGCAAAACCGTGCATCTCCCAAAAGAAGAAAAAAACAACGCATTTTTTTCCGTTTCCAAGGAGGCACGGCCGTGCCTCTCGCGAAAGCCCAACTATGCCTCTCGCGGAAGCAAAACCGTGCCTCTCGCGAAAGAAAAAAAACAGAAAACACGTTTTTTTTGTTTCCGAGAGGCACGGACGTGCCTCTCCTGAAAGCACAACCGTGCCTCTCGCGAAAGCAAAACCGTGCCTCTCGCGAAAGAAAAAAAATTAGAAAACACGTTTTTTCCCTTTTCGAGACGCACGGCTGTGACTCTTGCGAAAGCACAACCGTGCCTCTCGCAGAAGAAAAAAAAAAGAAAACGCGTTTCTTTCCCTTTCCGAGAGGCACGACAGTGACTCTCGCGAAGGCACAACCGTGCCTCTCGCGGAAGAAAAAAAACATAAACTCATTCCCCCCCTCCGAGAGGTACGACCGTGACTCTGATGAAAGCACAACCGTGCCTCTCGCGGAAGCAAAACCGTGACTCTCGCGAAAGGGGAAAAAAGAAACCGCGTTTTTTCGCGCAAAAAAAATCTGAATTTTTTTTGTCCAAAAGTTCAGGAAAACCGGTGAAAAACCGAAACGTCGAAAAAACAAAAAAAACCGTTTAAAAAGCCGAAAACGTGTGCGAAAAAATAAATAAGAAAAATCCGAAGGGAGCGTCCAGAACCCGACACGTGATGGGCGGCTAGGAGCGCGTCAAGTGACGCTGATTGTTGCGAGGGTCCCAAAAAAGCGCTCGTTAATTAGTTGCTCTTCCTTCTCTCGCGTAGTGCGAGATATAGAATCGCCCAAGCGAGACATAGTCGCGCCATAGACTGAGATCATCTGAGTGGGCTGTTTTTCCAGGAAAAAATTCAGCGTGCACTATCCAGATTCGCTCATCGCCATAGCCAACTCTGTCATATAAATCTAATAAATATTGGTAAAGTATACACAACAGCGGGGATGTAGCTCAAATGGTAGAGCGCCCGCTTTGCATGCGAGAGGCACGGGGTTCGATCCCCCGCATCTCCAATTTTTTTCCAATATAGAAAATGTAGCGGACTCACGGCATACAGTATGTTTGCTCAATCCCGCATCTCCAATTTTTTTCCAATATAGAAAATGTAGCGGACTCACGGCATACAGTATGTTTGCTGAATCCCACCCTTTCGTTTTTCTGTTGAGACATGAATCCCGCACTTTCCTTTTTCTAGACAAACTCGGAAGCTTTTATTAAATCGTCACACCATTTACACGGACGAAAGAAAGTCCATCCGGCTGGCCTAGCCAGACATGTTAGCCAGTCGGAAGCGATAAAGTATGCTTCGCGAGTTTGTGAGCCTCGACATTCGAGCTCCTAAATTCATGACTAATATTACCAGGCTGGAAAGTAGACATATGATCTAATATTTCATGTATAAGCGTTTCATATACCATCGGGTTTCTTTCTCGGACATCTTCCACGACCACCTTGCAATCTGATGAAACCTGAATCCTCCTTTCATACAGATCCTCTGCCAAGGAAAGAGACTCCCTAATAACCAAGCACTCAAGAGTAGCTGGGTCTGAAATTCTCTGGAACACAACTGCCGACGCTCTGAGGAAGGCACCTGATTGGTCTCTGCATATAGCTCCCACAGCTCCATATCTCCCTCCTCTCCCGACTGCGGCGTCCACGTTAATTTTTGCTACTCCCGCCGGAGGGGGTATCCAGTGTGATGTCCGCGGGCCAGACCTTGGGATTGAAACTGATGGCTGTTTAATGACCTCCAATTCTCTCAGGTATCACTGCACAAAAGAGTGTGTTGAGAATGGACTTTTGTATATCTGCTCATGAATCGCCTTACCTCCTGCACCCCATATAGCCCAAAGTGTGACCACAAATTTTATGAACTCTGCTTGAGGCAGCACTTCTTGCATGGAGAATAACCAATCCTTTGCGTTGTCCTTGATGTTTGTACTGAGTCTGTCGAGAATTGCTTCTGATGAAAGCGCCCACGTACACCTTGAGACGGTGCAGTTTATTAGAGCATGGCGCCAAGTATCATCCGCTCCACATAGGACGCATGAACTGCTAGTAGATATGTTGCGGCGATCCAAAAGTGCTGCCGTCGGTATCGTATGTTGTGCCAGTCTCCAGAGAAAGTTCTTCAGTTTCGAAGGAACCTGAACACCCCAAAGCTGTGACCAAAATTTGCTATCCGTTTCGCTGTGTGAGGATCCTCCTTGCTCGTACAGCCAAGCCTCTCGACTGAGCTTAGTTCGTTGGATCATTTTGTACGCCGACCTGACAGTGAACCGTCCAGTCCTTTCCTCACTCCACGCCCAAAAATCATCAGTCTGACGTGTGCATAAGGGTATTTTGCAGAATTGCCTCTGCATCAATCGGAATGAATGTCATCCGAACAAGTTGTTCATTCCATGATGAGGTGGCTAGAATGATCAACTCGGTGACCTTAGAAGGTGGATGTTGGAGCAGAGAAGTTAGAGGCCGTTTCAGGTTCGGCCTCGGGATCCAGTTAGAGCTCCAAATCTTAGTTGATTCACCATTGCCAATCCTATGGATGAGGCCTTGTACCATTATGTCACGCCCATCTATGATCGCTCACCATATCTACGAAGGATGTGAGCCCAAAGTTGCCTCAAAGAGAGTAGTGTCCGGACAGTAAATTACTTTGATCATTCGTGCACTAAGAGAAGTGGGATGCTGTATCAGTCGCCAAGCTTGTCTGGCTAGGAGGGCGAGGTTGAAGATCTCCAGGTTACGAAATCCAAGTCCCCCATATGCTTCGGTCTAGTCATTACGTCCCAGGCCACCCAACTGGGCTTCCGCTTCCCTTGTTTACTGCCCCACCAGAACTGCCGTATTAGTGATGACACACTCTCGCATAGGCCTCGGGGTAGCCGGAAGCAAGACATGGAATACACGGGGATAGCCTGTGCTACTGACTTGATTAGGACTTCTTTGCCAGCATAAGAGATCATTTTCTCCATCCACCCTTTCACCTTCTCCCAAACACGGTCTCTCAGCTATTTGAACATGCCATTCTTTGAGTGTCCAACATAGGTGGGCATTCCCAAATACCGATCGCTTAATTACTCATTGTGGACATGTAAAGTATTCTTGATACTGTCTCTTACCACCTGAGGACAGCCATGACTGAAGAAGATTGAAGACTTCTCATGATTAATGCGTTGTCCCGACGCCATACAATAATCATTCAGTAGGTTTGACACTGCATCAGCCCCATTAGTACTTGACTTAAAAAACAGCAGGCTGTCATCGGCAAAAAGGAGGTGGTTGATGGCAGGAGCCGTTGGAGCCACCTTGATCCCCTCAAGCTGGGATGACGAAGAACTGGATTTGAGAAGGCACGTGAGGCCCTTTGTTGCAATTAAGAAAAGGTATGGGGAGATCGGATCTCCCTGCCGAATGCCCCTTCCCGGGCTAAACTGATCAAGTCTCTCGCCATTGAAAAGGACTGAGAAAGAGACAGTGCGTACCATGCTTATCACAATGTTTACCCAAGTTGGAGCAAAGCCTAGTTTCAACATCATTGCTTGCAGGTAGTCCCATTCCAATATGTCGTAGGCCTTCATCATATCAAGCTTCAAAGCACAGTAGCTATTTACCTTGGATTTGCTCTGTTTCATAAAGTGAAGACATTCATATGCACTAATTATATTGTCTGTAATGAGTCTCCCCGGTACAAAGGCCGACTGCTCATCAGAGATAATATCTGGTAAGACTTGCTTGAGCCTGTTGGCAATGACTTTGGAAGCAATCTTGTATAGAACATTACATAAGCTTATGGGCCTGAATTCTGACAGTAGGGATGGATTTGTTACCTTTGGGATTAACACCAGAACTGTGTCATTGATGCATTCCGGGCTTTCCTCTCCCCTTACAATTTTCAACACCGCCTCTGTAACCTCATCACCACAAAGGTCCCAATGATGCTGATAGAAATGTGCCGGAAATCCATCTGGACCGGGGGCTTTTGTTGGGAACATCTGGAATAAGGCTGCCTTCACCTCGTCCTTGGTATAGGGGGCGCACAAGAGCTCATTCATCTCCATTGACACCTTAACCGGCACTGTATCTAGGACCACATCCATATTATGAGTACCTTCAGATGTGTACAAAGATTTATAGAAGTCTTGTACCATGGCCTTTAGCTCGTGGGGATCATCAGATATTACCCCAAGAGAATTCTGCAAAGCTTTTATCATGTTCTTCTTCCTCCTTATACTCGCTCTCAAGTGAAAGAAAAAACGATCGGGCCTTGAGAACCCTAGCCCATGATAGAAAACGATCGGGCCTTGAGAACTAACCCTAGCTCTCCGTTCCCTACAGGGAGGTGAATCAAGGACGGGAAGTGATACTGGGATCACCCCGTGATTGGCCCCGATCCGCCCTACAGGAGAGATCGGAGGAGGGAAGGTGAATAGTCGACGGCGGCGTGAGATCGCCACCGGGAGAAGGAAACCCTAGCTAGAGGGAAAATATGCCTCGGCTGATGAAAGAGGGAGCTGTAATCCGGCCCTTTCGTGATAGTAGATGCTTCAGGGTCCGCGAGAAGCCCATCAACTCCTACCGCCGGCCCACGGGATCATCGGCCGTCTCCAATGGCTATGATCCTCCGTGCTACTTCGTCACGATATTCAGTGGCGGAGACAAGGTGTGCCAGCCAGGGCCTGGGCCCAGGCCAACATGCAAATATTTCCACTAGGACACCGAGTATTTCTACTAAACCAATGTATTAGCTTTGTATTCCGTTCATCTGGCCCTCCCCAAGCTAGTTTAGCAGCTTTTGGCCCTGTCCATTCAGGTTTCCTTGCTCCGCCACTGAGGGTATTCCAGAACGGCACTAACGACGTCGTCCCGCTGGTGGACTGCGAGCATACCTGTTGGTGATTCCTTGCTTGCGGCGGAGGCGACGCCGCCGTGGATGACGGTCGAGCGTTGGGTGCTGCTGCGACTTCCCGCGTGCCGGCTGCGGCGTCCCTCTAGGGCATGCTGCCGCCGCGCGTCGCGCAGGTCGGTGTTGCTATGACTTCCCGCGTGCCGGCTGTGGCGTCCCTTCACGGCATGCTGCCGCCGCGCGTCGCGCAGGTCACACCTCGGGCTGCGGGCTCGATCAGTCCCCCGTTGGGGCGCGCGGTAGCAAGTGGTCCTCGGGGTTGTGGTTGCTCGTCGGTTTGTGGTTGTGTTTGTGTTGAGATGGTTGATTTTCAAGTTCACATCTTATACGGTTGATTTGACAATCATCTTGTATGAACATAAACACTGAGCGATTTTTTTTAGCCGAGCCACCATATATGCTCTGCTCATCCGGGGCCTCTGATACTTGCATGTTTTGCATTTTCAAATTGAAACGAATTGAATTAGACGATGGTTTTCTCAGGGAATTAAGCAAGAGTGCCATGCGTGTGGAAACCGCCATAAGGAGTTGAGCAAAGAGAGCCCGACCCCCGCGTCGCCCGGCCGCGTCGCCCGAGCCGGGCGACTCAGGGGAAACCTAGCCACCGGCGCCTCGTCGCCCGCCCACCGCTCGCCCCCGCGTCGCTGTCTCCGGAGGGCCGGCCGGCAAAGCCGCGCTGGGCCCTGGGATGGCGGCAGCGGGGCTGTCCTTCCTCCTCCCGCCCCAGCTCCTCCCCCACCCCTGGCGCCAGATCTGGGTCGGCTGCGGCGGCGACCTCCCCCGGCCTCACCTGCTCGCTGGCGGCGCAGGTGGATTGCCTCGGCCGAAGTTCCCCGCGGTGAAGCTTTGGTTCGCCCCGACGTGATCTAGACGCCGTCTCCGGCTAGCTGCGGCGCTCCGGCCGGCCGGCCGGCCTCGGCAGGGCCCTGCTAGCTATGGCTCCTCCCCCTCCGCCCCCCCGGCGAGTTCCGGGCCCGCCTCCTCGGGGGCCGGCCATGGAGGCTGCTGGCTGCGGTTGTGCCCGTCGGAGTCTGCCTCCTTTGGCACGTCGGTCGGGTTTGGCTGCGCGCGAATCCACGTCGACACCACCACCTCGCCCCACCCCCCGCTGCAGGGGCGGCTTCGGCCCGGCGGCAATGGACCTGCGTCCCCTTCCTGCGTCTATTGCCGGCCGGCGCGGCTTAGGACCCGACGAGCCTCGAAAGCTGCGCTCTTTCCGGCTTTCTTGGCTCTTTGGCTCCTCAGCATATCCGCACCATCACCACCCTGCGGTGTCTTGGTTGGCCATCCATCCCGGTGCATCTTCGTCACCGGCATGCTCCAGGAGCTGCGTCCCCTTCCAGTTCCTTGGGCCCGCCGTCGTCCCTGCTGCTCCGGTCCTGGTGGCCCGGATCCGCGTTCCTTCCGGATCCTGGCTTATCTGGGCCTATGGTCACCGTCCCATCCCCACTTCATTCCGCGCAGCCACGCATCCTTATCCTCCTCCGGAGTTCGCGCACCCGGTGATGCACGATGCCTCCTTTGGCACCGCGCGTGGCTCCCCTTCCTGCAGTCGCATCACCAGCCTACACCCGATGACCTCCTCTTTGACTCGTGTTCCGACGGCTTGGGATTGCTTGGAATTGGCCAGGGCGAAAGCCCTGCATCTTTTGCTGGCAGCGGCGACACCCGCGGGTGCCGTCACCTTCCTGAAGGCGTTGTCATGGCCGTTCTGTGCCCCTCTTCGAGCATCAGGGGAAACCCTAGGTCCAGGTTTCCGGATCGGACGACGACGGCGTCTCGGTGTCGTTCTCCTTCTTGAAGGCGTTGTCTTGGTTGCTCGCGGCGTCCTCGGTGCGGGCTTCGGAGTTTTGGTCGTCTAGTTGTAGATTGGTTTGCTTCTCTGGTCGGAGAGTTTAGCCATGTTTTTCTTTGTTTGGGTCGTGCATCTTTCATCTCTTCGCTTCGGGCACCATGTTCACGCCCCTTGCGTCCGTGTCATGTGTTGTACCAACTTCTGTAATCATTCTTACTCCTTCTATCAATACAATGATACGCAAACTTTGCGTATTCGAGAAAAAAAAGGAAAATCTCATCTTTCTCTCTCTTCTTTCTGTTGGGTGGTGGCCTGCCGGATCCACGTCGATGAGTAGAGTTGGCCAAGGAGAAGGCGAGGTTAAGGGTTAGCACGTGTGTGACACTTTGGTCAAAACTCTTTTAGCGC
>NC_057799.1:394016410-394037693 GCF_018294505.1 Triticum aestivum | reverse complement strand
TCATTTCCTCTCATTTAAGACAATTCAGGGCAAGGGAAATGTCTGTGGCATGATAGGAAAAAAAATGTCTTCGAGATGAACGCCTCTCCTCTCCCCCTCTGTGTGGTAACATGGAAATGAGCCCTTGGATCATCAATATCGAATTCAGAAACAAAATTTTCCAGGCCGGAATAACTTTCTCCAAGCATTTTGAACATGTAGAAATCAGATGAACTGGTATCTTCCATAGTCCCATGCAAGTATGCCAGACTTGCTGCCGCGACAAAAGACGAGTTTCTAGCCACTCCGTTTTCCACGCTGCAACTTGCCACATCGGTTATTTTCTGTCTACGTACTATTCCTTCAACTTTGTACTAAATCAGCCTCAATTATGGATCGTAAGCAGCACCTTATTTGACACTTTCTCTGTTACCCATGTCAGTAGGGAGATTAATATTCCGGCTCACCTTTGTGCAAGATTAGCCAGCACAATAGAGTGGACGGAGAGCTGGCTCGATGTGAGTCCTGAATTCCTCCATCCCTGCCTACGGACGGATTGTAACACTATGATTATCAGTTAATAAAGCTCCCTATTCTGATGCAAAAAAAAGCAGCACCTTATTTGACACTTTCTGCCTCCTTATGTACGGTTCCTTTTTCGCCAACTGAAACTCTGAAAGCAGCTCTCCTTCCCTCTGTGAAAATGTAGATAAATCACCCGCGGCATGGCACCCTTTACTCAGAACCATTTGGAGAATTGAACAGTCAGAATTTGTCGCTGCGGAATCGGTTCCTTAGTATTTGGAGCATATAATTGCACCAGACTCCAGTAGGCCGCCGCTCTCCAATTAAACATGGCCTGAATCTGCTACAGGTTAACGCAACTAATTCGTGGAGCTAGCTGGCTTTCTGCATCAAGAAGCCAAGCCCTAGAACGAGCAGGCATTGCCGTTCACGATCCCGCAAATGCCAAAAATGTGCCTTTTGCGGTTGGATCCCACTGTCGATTCATGCTACTTAAACCGCCATGGCGCCATGTAAGCAGCTTGCATCTCAACACCTAGTATCATCTCTGCTCGATCGATCCATAGATCCCATTCCCACCCAAGATGCAGCTGCTCCCGGCAGCCTGCCGTATCCTCTCCCTCGTCCTCGTACTGCTGCTCCTCTCAGCCACCGGCGCCGCACCAGTCGATGGCGACACGGCGTCCAGCAACGCGGCGGCATTGACGTCGGCGGCCGGCGGCAACTCCTCAGCGCTGACATCGGCGGTGGACGAGACCATAGAGACGTACCTCTGCCACATCTGCCTCGGCCGCGACCTGTTGAACAGGAGGGTCTGCCCCACCTACTGGCCCGACTGCCACGCCCTCTGCGACCCGCACCCGCCGCCCGCCGCCGGCGCGGTTCCCGCCGGCCCTCCTGCGTTGCCGGCCGTCCCCAATCGCGATGATCCGTGCTACGTCGTGAAGATATACAACAACGGCACCCACACCGTCGTCCAGTACCTGGACTGCAGGCTGACCCGCTGGTGCTCCCTCACGTGTGGCGGAGGCGACGACGTGAGAGCCTTGGGTGCTGCTGCGACCTCCCCCGCGCCGGCAACTCCGTCGTCCCTTCAGGGCATGCCGCCGCCGCGCGTCGCCGAAAGGCGGGTGTGCAACTCGCAGGTCACGGCTCGGGGTCGACCTGTCCCCGGTGGCGCGCGCGCACGCTCTCGGCTCGGATGAATGCGCATATCTGGGTGTGTTGTGATGCCACGATTGTTCTCCAAGCTTACATCTTCGACAGGCAAAATAATAGTAGTAGTACCACTTTAAAGATGTAGCATCAACATGGGAGGGAATAATAACGGAGCCGCCAGCCATGCTCTGTTCATCCGCGCCTCCCATGGCTTTATGTGTAACGAACGCTTTCGAATTTAAACGGGCCTCGTTTGCTAAGAGCCAACTGTTTCAATCACTCACGCTCGTACAGGGTGAATTTTCGCACGCATTGCCTGGTGGCCAGTCTGTGTCGCTGACTTGCCTGTTTAGTTTCTGGTTTCAGTTATTGGGGTCAAGAGGTGGTTGGTTGACCTTCGTATGTGAGTGTTCGTTTTTTGACGGTGCCACGGACGGCTTACCTCGGCTTGATCCATTTTCATTGTATTTAAGACAGAAGGCGATAAAATATAACGCGGCTACAATATAGCTTTCGACACACAAGAAGGAACAAGGAAAAACAGGGAGAGAACCAAACAAGCTATGAGAAGCATTCAACATCAAGAACTTACAACCCATCATCACTAGCTAGACCGAGAAGATAGCATGAACTAGCATTGTTGGATCATTCCAAAGAAGATTCGACACCAAGAACACATAAAGAGGAAATCGTCTGCTTTCCCTGCAATCACTCTGCACATTGAAGAGTTAGGAGAGTCGCAGCCACCGATGAAGGGCTTCCCGTGGCCTAGCCAAGTTGCGACAAAGAGAGTCACAGACCAAGCCGAAGGGTTGTGATCCACCATGACACCCTCTGCACCTCTTCTTTGCCCCCACAGGCCAACATCAGATATAGAGAGAACTAGAACGCTATGTGAGGCAACGAAATGTCAAGCATCGTCGAAGTGAACCAAACTTCGAGACCTCACCGCCGCCACGAGCACCCAAGAGAGAGGCCGACCAACATCACCAAGGTGATCAAAGCAATGACTGCTGCCCCAGATTACTTCCACCGTCGTCCGCCTCCCGATACCCCAATAAACCAACCGAGACAATCAACGAGCAATAGCAGATCCATCGCTCTTATAGAACTCCCAAGGGGGAAACGACATCGAGACTGTTGGGGAACGTAGTATTTCAAAAAAAATTCTACGATCACGCAAAATCTATCTAGGAGAAGCATAGCAACGAGCGGGGAGAGTGTGTCCACGTACCCTCATAGACTGAAAGTAGAAGCGTTTTATCAACGCGGTTGATGTAGTCGTACGTCTTCACGATCGGACCGATCCTAGCACCGAACGTACGGCACCTCCGTGTTCAGCACACGTTCAGCTCGATGACGTCCCTTGTACTCTTAATCCAGTTGAGGCCGAGGGAGAGTTTCGTCAGCACGACGGCGTGGCGACAGTGATGATGAAGTTACCGGCGCAGGGCTTCGCCTAAGCACTACGACGATATGACCGACGTGTGTAACTGTGGAGGGGGGCACCGCACACGGCTAAAAGATCAACTTGTGTGTTCTAGGGTGCCCCCCTCCCCACGTATATAAAGGAGGGAGGGGGAGGCCGGCCGGCCTTCCTAGGGCGCGCCAGGAGAGGAGAATCCTACTAGGACTCCAAGTCCTAGTAGGTTTCCACCTAAGGAAGAGGGGGAAGAAGGAAGGAAGAGGGGGAAGGGAAGGAGAGGGGGGCGCCGCCACCTTCCCCTAGTCCAATTCGGACCCAGGGGGGGGGGGGCGCGGCCAGCCCCTCCTGGCCCTTCCTCTCTTCCCACTAAGGCCCATAGAGGCCCATTAGTTCCCCCGGGGGGTTCCGATAACCCTCCGGCACTCCGATATTTATCCGGTAACCCCTGGAACTCATCTGGTGTCCGAATAACATCGTCCAATATATGAATCTTTATGTCTCGACCATTTCGAGACTCCTCGTCATGTCCGTGATCTCACCGGGACTCCGAACAAACTTCGGTCATCAAATCACATAACTCATAATACAAATCATCATCGAACGTTAAGCGTGCGGACCCTATGGGTTCGAGAACTATGTAGACATGACCGAGACACATATCCGGTCAATAACCAATAGCGGAACCTGGATGCTCATATTGGCTCCTACATATTCTACGAAGATCTTTATCGGTCAAACCGCATAACAACAAACGTTGTTCCCTTTGTCATCAGTATGTTACTGAAGGAAATATGCCCTAGAGGCAATAATAAAGTTGTTATTTATATTTCCTTATATCATGATAAATGTTTATTATTCATGCTAGAATTGTATTAACCGGAAACTTAGTACATGTGTGAATACAAAGACAAACAGAGTGTCACTAGTATGCCTCTACTTGACTAGCTCGTTGAATCAAAGATGGTTAAGTTTCCTAGCCATAGACATGAGTTGTCATTTGATTAACGGGATCACTGAAGGAAATATGCCCTAGAGGCAATAATAAAGTTGTTATTTATATTTCCTTATATCATGATAAATGTTTATTATTCATGCTTGAATTTTATTAACCGGAAACTTAGTACATGTGTGAATACATAGACAAACAAAGTGTCACTACTATGCCTCTACTTGACTAGCTCGTTGAATCAAAGATGGTTAAGTTTCCTAGCAATAGACATGAGTTGTCATTTGATTGACGGGATCACATCATTAGAGAATGATGTGATTGACTTGACCCATTCCGTTAGCTTAGCATTCGATCGTTTAGTATATTGCTATTGCTTTCTTCATGACTTATACATGTTCCTATGACTATGAGATTATGCAACTCCCGAATACCGGAGGAACACTTTGTGTGCTACCAAACGTCACAACGTAACTGGGTGATTATAAAGGTGCTCTACAGGTGTCTCCGATGGTACTTGTTGAGTTGGCATAGATCGAGATTAGGATTTCTCACTCCGATTGTCGGAGAGGTATCTCTGGGCCCTCTCGGTAATGCACATCACTATAAGCCTTGCAAGCAATGTAGCTAATGAGTTAGTTGCGGGATGATGCATTACGGAACGAGTAAAGAGACTTGTCGGTAACGAGATTGAACTAGGTATTGAGATACCGACGATCGAATCTCGGGCAAGTAACATACCGATGACAAAGGGAACAACGTATGTTGTTGTGCGGTTTCACCGACAAAGATCTTCGTAGAATATGTGGGAGCCAATATGAGCATCCAGGTTCCGCTATTGGTTATTGACCAGAGATGAGTCTCAGTCATGTCTACATAGTTCTCGAACCCATAGGGTCCGCACACTTAACGTTCGGTGACGATCGGTATTATGAGTTTATGTGTTTTGATGTACCGAAGGTACTTCAGAGTCCCGTATGTGATCACGGACATGACGAGGAGTCTCGAAATGGTCGAGACTTAAAGATTGATATATTGGACGACTATATTTGGACACCGGAAGTGTTCCGGGTGATTTCGGAGAAAACCGAAGTGCCGGAGGGTTACCGGAACCCCCCGGGAGAACTAATGGGCCACATGGGCCTTAGTGGAGAGAGAGAGGGCCGGCCAGGGCAGGCCGCGCCCCCCTCCCCCTCTGGTCCGAATTGGACTAGGGAAGGGGGGCGCCCCCTTTCCTTCTCCCTCTCCTCCTTCCTTTCCCCCTCCTAGTAGGAGTAGGAAAGGGGAGTCCTACTCCTACTAGGAGGAGGACTCCTCCTCTCCTGGCGCGCCACAAGGGCCGGCCGGCCTCCCCCCTTGCTCCTTTATATACGGGGGCAGGGGGCACCCTAGAACACACAAGTTGATTGTTCCAAGCCGTGTGCGGTGCCCCCCTCCACCATAATCCACCTCGTTCATATCGTAGCGGTGCTTAGGCAAAGCCCTGCGTCGGTAGCATCATCATCACCGTCATCACGCCGTCCTGCTGACAGAACTCTCCCGCGAAGCTCTGCTGGATCGTGAGTTCGTGGGACGTCACCGAGCTGAACGTGTGCTGAACTCGGAGGTGCCGTGCGTTCGGTACTTGGATCCGTCGGATCGTGAAGACGTACGACTACATCTACCGCGTTGTTATAAGGCTTCCGCTTATGGTCTACGAGGGTACGTGGACAACACTCTCCCCTCTCGTTGCTATGCATCACCATGATCTTGCGTGTGCGTAGGATTTTTTTTGAAATTACTACGTTCCCCAACAGTGGCATCCGAGCCAGGTTTATGCGTAGATGTTATATGCACGAGTAGAACACAAGTGAGTTGTGGGCGATACAAGTCATACTGCTTACCAGCATGTCATACTTTGATTTGGCGGTATTGTTGGATGAAGCGGCCCAGACCGACATTACGCGTACGCTTACGCGAGACTGCTGGTTCTACTGACGTGCTTCGCACACAGGTGGCTGGTGGGTGTCAGTTTCTCCAACTTTAGTTGAATCGAGTGTGGCTACGCCCGGTCCTTGTGAAGGTTAAAACAACACATACTTGACGAAATATCGTTGTGGTTTTGATGCGTAGGTAAGAACGGTTCTTGCTCAGCCCATAGCAGCCACGTAAAACTTGCAACAACAAAGTAGAGGACGTCTAACTTGTTTTTGCAGGGCATGCTGTGATGTGATATGGTCAAGACATGGTGCTAAATTTTATTGTATGAGATGATCATGTTTTGTAACAGAGTTATCGGCAACTGATAGGAGCCATATGGTTGGCGCTTTATTGTATGAAATGCAAACGCCATGTAATTGCTTTACTTTATCACTAAGCGGTAGCGATAGTCGTAGAAGCAATAGTTGGTGAGATGACAACGATGCTATGATGGAGATCAAGGTGTCGCGCCGGTGACGATGGTGATCATGACGGTGTTTTGGAGATGGAGATCAAAGGCACAAGATGATGATGGCCATATCATATCACTTATATTGATTGCATGTGATGTTTATCTTTTATGCATCTTATTTTGCTTAGATCGACGGTAGCATTATAAGATGATCTCTCACTATATTTCAAGGTATAAGTGTTCTCCCTGAGTATGCACCGTTGCGAAAGTTCGTCGTGCCGAGACACCACGTGATGATCGGGTGTGATAAGCTCTACGTTCACATACAACGGGTGCAAGCCAGTTTTGCACACGTAGAATACTCGGGTTAAACTTGACGAGCCTAGCATATGCAGATATGACGTCGGAACACTGGAGGCTGAAAGGTCGAGCGTGAATCATATAGTAGATATGATCAACATAGTGATGTTCATCATTGAAAACTACTCCATCTCACGTGATGATCGGACATGGTTTAGTTGATTTGGATCACGTGATCACTTAGATGATTAGAGGGATATCTTCTCACGTGATGATCGGACATGGTTTAGTTGATTTGGATCACGTGATCACTTAGATGATTAGAGGGATATCTATCTAAGTGGGAGTTCTTAAGTAATTTGATTAATTGAACTTTAATTTATCATGAACTTAGTACCTGATAGTATTTTGCATGTCTATATTGTTGTAAATAGATGGCCCGTGCTGTTGTTCCGTTGAATTTTAATGCGTTCCTTGAGAAAGCAAAGTTGAAAGATGATGGTAGCAATTACACGGACTAGGTCCGTAACTTGAGGATTATCCTGATTGCTGCACAGAAGAATTACGTCCTGGAAGCACCGCTAGGTGTACCACCCGCACCAGCAACTGCGGACATTGTGAATGCCTGGCAGTCACATGTTGATGACTACTCAATAGTTCAGCGTGCCATGCTTTACGGCTTAGAACCGGGACTTCAACGACGTTTTGAACGTCATGGAGCATATGAGATGTTCCAGGAGTTGAAGTTAATATTTCAAGCAAATGTCCGGATTGAGAGATATGAGGTCTCCAATAAGTTCTACAGCTGCAAAATGGAGGAGAATGGTTCTGTCAGTGAGCATATACTCAGAATGTCTGGGTACTACAATTACTTGATTCAACTGGGAGTTAATCTTCCGGATGATAGTGTCATTGACAGAATTCTTCAATCATTGCCACCAAGCTACAAGAGCTTCGTGATGAACTATAACATGCAAGGGATGGATAAGACAATTCCCGAGCTCTTCGCAATGCTAAAGGCTGCGGAGGTAGAAATCAAGAAGGAGCATCAAGTGTTGATGGTCAACAAGACCACCAGTTTCAAGAAAAAGGGTAAAGGGAAGAAGAAGGGGAACTTCAAAAAGAACGGCAAACAAGTTGCTGATCAGGAGAAGAAACCCAAGTCTGGACCTAAGCCTGAGACTGAGTGCTTCTACTGCAAAGGGACTGGTCACTGGAAGCGGAACTGCCCCAAGTATTTAGCGGATAAGAAGGATGGCAAGGTGAACAAAGGTATATGTGATATACATGTTATTGATGTGTACCTTACTAATGCTCGCAGTAGTGCCTGTGTATTTGATACTGGTTCTGTTGCTAATATTTGCAACTCGAAACAGGGACTACGGATTAAGCGAAGATTGGCTAAGGACGAGGTGACGATGCGCGTGGGAAATGCTTCCAAAGTCGATGTGATCGCGGTCGGCACGCTACCTCTACATCTACCTTCGGGATTAGTTTTAGACCTGAATAATTGTTATTTGGTGTCAGCGTTGAGCATGAACATTATATCTGGATCTTGTTTGATGCGAGACAGTTATTCATTTAAATCAGAGAATAATGGTTGTTCTATTTATATGAGTAATATCTTTTATGGTCATGCACCCTTGAAGAGTGGTCTATTCTTTTGGAATCTCGATAGTAGTGATACACATATTCATAGTATTGAAGCCAAAAGATGCAAAGTTGATAATGATAGTGCAACTTATTTATGGCACTGCCGTCTAGGTCATATTGGTGTAAAGCGCATGAAGAAACTCCACTCTAATGGACTTTTGGAATCACTTGGTACTTGCGAACCATGCCTCATGGGCAAGATGACTAAAACTACGTTCTTCGGAACTATGGAGCGAGCAACAGACTTGTTGGAGATCATACATACTGATGTATGTGGTCTATTGAATGTTGAGGCTCGTGGCGGGTATCATTATTTTGTCACCTTCACAGATGATTTGAGCAGATATGGGTATATCTACTTAATGAAACATAAGTCTGAAACATTTGAAAAGTTCAAAGAATTTCAGAGTGAAGTGCAAAATCATCGTAACAAGAAAATAAAGTTTCTACGATCTGATCATGGAGGAGAATATTTGAGTTACGAGTTTGGTCTTCATTTGAAACAATGCGGAATAGTTTCGCAACTCATGCCACCCGGAACACCACAGCGTAATGGTGTGTCCGAACGTCGTAATCGTACTTTACTAGAAATGGTGCGATCTATGATGTCTCTTACTGATTTACCGCTATCGTTTTGGGGTTATGCTTTAGAGACGGCTGCATTCACGTTAAATAGGGCACCATCTAAATCCGTTGAGACGACGCCTTATGAACTGTGGTTTGGCAAGAAACCAAAGTTGTCGTTTCTTAAAGTTTGGGGCTGCGATGCTTATGTGAAAAAGCTTCAACCTGATAAGCTCAAACCTAAATCGGAGAAATGTGTCTTCATAGGATACCCAAAGGAGACTGTTGGGTACACCTTCTATCACAGATCCGAAGGCAAGACATTCATTGCTAAGAATGGATCCTTTCTAGAGAAGGAGTTTCTCTCGAAAGAAGTGAGTGGGAGGAAAGTAGAACTTGATGAGGTAATTGTACCTACTCCCTTATTGGAAAATAGTTCGTCACAGAAATCTGTTCCTGTGATTCCTACACCAATTAGTGAGGAAGCTAATGATGATGATCATGTCACTTCAGATCAAGTTACTACCGAACCTCGTAACTCAACCAGAGTAAGATCCGCACCAGAGTGGTACGGCAATCCTGTTCTAGAGGTCATGTTACTTGACCATGACGAACCTACGAACTATGAGGAAGCGATGATGAGCCTAGATTCCGCAAAATGGCTTGAGGCCATGAAATCTGAGATGGGATCCATGTATGAGAACAAAGTGTGGACTTTGGTTGACTTGCCCGATAATCGGCAAGCCATCAAGAATAAATGGATCTTCAAGAAGAAGACTGACGCTGACGGTAATGTTACTGTCTACAAAGCTCGACTTGTTGCGAAAGGTTTTCGACAAGTTCAAGGAGTTGACTACGATGAGACTTTCTCACCCGTAGCGATGCTTAAGTCCGTCCGAATCATGTTAGCAATTGCTGCATTTTATGATTATGAAATTTGGCAAATGGATGTAAAGACTGCATTCCTGAATGGATTTCTGAAAGAAGAGTTGTATATGATGCAACCTGAAGGTTTTATTGATCCAAAAGATGCTAACAAAGTGTGCAAGCTCCAGCGATCCATCTATGGACTGGTGTAAGCATCTCGGAGATGGAATAAACGTTTTGATAGTATGATCAAAGCATATGGTTTTATACAAACTTTTGGAGAAGCCTGTATTTACAAGAAAGTGAGTGGGAGCTCTGTAGCATTTCTAATATTATATGTGGATGACATATTGTTGATTGGAAATGATATAGATTCTCTGAATAGCATAAAAGGATACTTGAATAAGAGTTTTTTAATGTTTACGGTCCGTGCCAAGGGGAACAACGTGACAAGTTTACTCAGTGGCTCTTTGACATTGATATCCCACCTTCTAAGGACTGGCTCATCCTTGGTGATTTCAATTACATCAGATCACCTGACAATCGTAGCAAACCTGGTGGTAACGTGCATGATATGTTTGTTTTTAACGATTTCATCCGACAACAGATGCTCACAGAAATTCCTATCAAAGGAAGAAGTTATACATGGTCAAACATGCAACAAAACCCACTACTTGAACAACTTGACTGGGTTTTCACTTCTCTAAATTGGACTGCCTCCTTCCCCAATACGATTGTTAACCCGCTGGGTAGACCGGTTTCAGATCATATCCCTTGCTCGGTGGTTATTCAGACCACGATTCCTAAAAGCAAAATCTTTAGGTTCGAAACCTACTGGATCGCGCACCCTGGGTTCATGGACATCGTTGAGCAGGCTTGGAACAAACCTATTCGCCATGGAAAAACCTCGAATGCTGCATCCAGACTATGCCAAAAACTTAAGTCTGTTCGCCATGCGCTCTCTCAGTGGAGTAAAAAGATTTCCCGCCTCAAAGTCGCCATTGACAACACCAACAAAGCAATCCTTGAAATGGACTCTATTGCGGACCGCCGCAGTCTCACACTGCCTGAAATGAATTTCTTGGCCATTCTCAAGAAACACCTTCTTCGACTATTGCAATACCAGAAGGAATATTGGAAAAAATGATGCACTATCAGATGGATTCAGTTTGGCGATGAAAACTCGAAGTTTTTTCAGGCGGTGGCAACGGAAAGCTACAGGAGAAACTGTATTTCAACCCTAAAAACACCGGATGGCACGACAGTTGATGATCATGTGGGCAAGGAGTCAATTCTTTTTGAGGCCTTCAAAGATCGCCTTGGGAAATCTAACCCTCAACCCATGCGTTTCAACCTTTCCAAGCTATTTTAGATCACAGGTGGACTTTGACAGCCTCACCACTCCTTTCACACATGCAGAAATAGATGATGTTGTCAAGGAAATGCCGGCGGATCGCGCCCCTGGGCCTGACGGTTTCAATGGAGCCTTTTTAAAAGCGTGCTGGCCGATCATCAAAACGGATTTTTACTAGCTATGTGAAGAATTTCACTCGGGCAAACTGAATTTGGAAAGCCTCGACTATGGATTCATCACTCTCATACCCAAGAAAAATGCCCCAAAGACAGTTAATGATTATCGCCCCATCACGCTCCTTAACTGCTGCCTCAAGATGGTCACCAAAATTCTTGCAAATAGGCTCCAGAAAATCATCCTTCAAATTGTCCATCGTAACCAATACGGCTTCCTACGTGGTAGATCGATACATGATTGCCTGGCCCGGGCTTTCGAATACATACACCAATGTCAGGCCTCCAAACGGGAAATTATCTTATTGAAGTTGGATTTTGCCAAGGCATTCGACACTATAGAACACCCGGCTATGCTGCAAATTATGAAGGAAATGGGATTTAATAAGAAATGGCTCCAATGGATAGAATGCATCTTTGCTTCTGGGAAATCCTCAGTCCTTCTCAACGGGACCCCGGGCCACCAATTTCTTTGCAGGTGTGGAGTCCGACAAGGTGATCCTTTGTCGCCCTTGATTTTTGTGTTGGCTGCTGACCTCCTTCAAATGGCCATAAATGATGCTCTGGCTAACAATCTCTTGCAACACCCGATCCCACCATCATCTGATGACAACTATCCGGTAATTCAATACGCGGATGACACCATTATTGTCATGCCGGCCTGCCAAGAACAGATCATCCACATGAAGCAAATTCTGACAAATTATGCTGCCTCGATCGGACTCAAACTCAACTTTCATAAGTCAACCATGATTCCGATCAACACACCTCACAACAAGTGCAAAACCCTCGCTGACCTTTTTGGTTGTTCCATTGCCAGCATGCCATTCACCTATCTAGGCCTGCCACTTGGCACGACCAAACCGACGGTCCTTGATATGGCCCCCATGGTTTGCAAAGCTGAACGCAGAATCACTGCAGCTATGTCATTAATGTCATATGCCGGCAAATTGGCCCTTGTGAACTCCCTCATCACGGCACTTGCTATCTATCCCATGGGGACCCTCATTAAACTCATGCCTACATATCGTGGGGTTACAACTGTACAAGTCAACTCTGGTGATACGGCCCTATTCTGGAAAGACATGTGGAATAACTCCATCTACACCACGTCCTTCCCTCGAGCGTTCTCCTTTGCTGCCAATGAAGATATTTCAGTTCAACAGTTTCTGGCAACCACGGATCTGGCTGCAACCTTTCGCCTACCGCTATCCATGCAAGCCCACGACGAGCTACGACAAATTCAGCGGGAGGTCTCTCATTTCAATCTGGACGGCTCAAAAGATCAGTGGATTTGTACTTGGGGAGCCCAAACATTCAAGACCTCTGCCCATTACACCTTTGTCTTCCGGGATGTACAGGCCCATGAGGGGTTCAAATGGCTTTGGAAGGCCAAATCCATCCCAAAAATCAAAGTGTTTGGCTGGTTTCTGCTCTCTGTCACACTCAATACCCGTAACATGCTGAACAGACGACACTACAATATTGGCAACAATCTAGACTGTCTTCTTTGCAACCAACACGTTGAGGAGACGGTGGAACATCTGTTGTTTCGTTGCACCTTTAGTCGAACATGCTGGCACCTCTTGGGGATCCATTGGCCGCCGCAGGGCAATAGGTTGGATATGATTTCACACCTAAAAATGAGGCATGGGCGCAAGATGATCATGGATATCTTCCTAGTGGCTGCCTGGAGCCTCTGGAAGGAACGAAACAACAACTACTTTCGACATGTGACCCCCACAGTCACCTCCTGGAGGACACGCTTCAAAAAAGATTTCTCTGATATTAGCCATAGAATACCACAGCATAAGAAACATTTAGTGGCCACAGTTCTTGCTGCTTTCCTCTAGCCACCCCCACCCCATTGTAACCCCCCATGCAAACCCCCCTTCCCCCTCTCATGTAAATACCATGTAACACCACCCTTTTATATATATATGCAGTAGGAAACTCTCCTACTGTCTAAATTTTCAAAAAAAATATTGGGCATTAAGATCTATAGAGATAGATCAAGACGCTTAATGGACTTTCACAAAGCACATACCTTGATAAAGTTTTGAAGAAGTTCAAAATGGATCAAGCAAAGAAAGTGTTCTTGCCTGTTTTACAAGGTGTGAAGTTGAGTCAGACTCAATGCCCGACCACTGCAGAAGATAGAGAGAAAATGAAAGATGTTCCCTATGCTTCAGCCACAGGCTCTATCATGTATGCAATGCTGTGTACCAGACCTGATGTGTGCCTTGCTATTAGTTTAGCAGGGAGGTACCAAAGTAATCCAGGAGTGGATCACTGGACAGCGGTCAAGAACATCCTAAAATACCTGAAAAGGACTAAGGATATGTTTCTCATTTATGGAGGTGACAAAGAGCTCGTCATAGATGGTTACGTCGATGCAAGCTTTGACACTGATCCGGATGACCCTAAGTCACAAACCGGATACGTATTTATATTGAACGGTGGAGCTATCAGTTGGTGCAGTTCTAAGCAAAGCGTCGTGGCGGGATCTACGTGTGAAGCGAAGTACATAGCTGCTTCAGAAGCAGCAAATGAAGGAGTCTGGATGAAGGAGTTCATATTCGATCTAGGTGTCATACCTAGTGCATCGGGTCCAATGAAAATCTTTTGTGACAATACTGGTGCAATTGCCTTGGCAAAAGAATCCAGATTTCACAAGAGAACCAAGCACATCAAGAGACGCTTCAATTCCATCCACGACCAAGTTAAGGAGGGAGACATAGAGATTTGAGATTTGCAAGATACATACGGATCTAAATGTTGCAGACCCATTGACTAAGCCTCTCTCATGAGCAAAACATGATCAGCACCAAGACTCCATGGGTGTTAGAATCATTACTGTGTAATCTAGATTATTGACTCTAGTGCAAGTGGGAGACTGAAGGAAATATGCCCTAGAGGCAATAAGAAAGTTGTTATTTATATTTCCTTATATCATGATAAATGTTTATTATTCATGCTAGAATTGTATTAACTAGAAACTTAGTACATGTGTGAATACATAGACAAACAGAGTGTCACTAGTATGCCTCTACTTGACTAGCTCGTTGAATCGAAGATGGTTAAGTTTCCTAGCCATAGACATGAGTTGTCATTTGATTGATGGGATCACATCATTAGAGAATGATGATGTGATTGACTTGACCCATTCCGTTAGCTTAGCATTCGATCGTTTAGTATATTGCTATTGCTTTCTTCATGACTTATACATGTTCCTATGACTATGAGATTATGCAACTCCCAAATACCGGAGGAACACTTTGTGTGCTACCAAACGTCACAACGTAACTGGGTGATTATAAAGGTGCTCTACAGGTGTCTCCGATGATACTTGTTGAGTTGGCATAGATTGAGATTAGGATTTGTCACTCGATTGTCGGAGAGGTATCTCTGGGCCCTCTCGGTAATGCACATGACTATAAGCCTTGCAAGCAATGTAGCTAATGAGTTAGTTGTGGGATGATGCATTACTGAACGAGTAAAGAGACTTGTCGGTAACGAGATTGAACTAGGTATTGAGATACCGACGATCGAATCTCGGGCAAGTAACATACCGATGACAAAGGGAACAACGTATGTTGTTGTGCGGTTTGACCGATAAAGATCTTCGTAGAATATGTGGGAGCCAATATGAGCATCCAGGTTCCGCTATTGGTTATTGACCGGAGATGAGTCTCGATCATGTCTACATAGTTATCGAACCCGTAGGGTCTGCACGCTTAACGTTCGGTGACGATCAGTATTATGAGTTTATGTGTTTTGATGTACCGAAGGTAGTTCAGAGTCCCGGATGTGATCACAGACATGACGAGGAGTCTCGAAATGGTCGAGACATAAAGATTGATATATTGGACGACTATATTCGGACACCAGAAGTGTTCCGGGTGATTTCGGAGAAAACCGGAGTGCTGGAGGGTTACCGGAACCCCCACGGGAGAACTAATGGGCCACATGGGCCTTAGTGGAGAGAGAGAGAGGATCGGCCAGGGCAGGCCGCGCGCCCCTCCCCCTCTGGTCCAAATTGGACTAGGGAAGGGGGCGGCGCCCCCCTTTCCTTCTCCCTCTCCTCCTTCCTTTCCTCCTCCTAGTAGGAGTAGGAAAGGGGAGTCCTACTCCTACTAGGAGGAGGACTCCTCCTCTCCTGGCGTGCCACAAGGGCCGGCCGGCCTCCCCCCTTGCTCCTTTATATACGGGGGCAGGGGGCACCCTAGAACACACAGGTTGATTGTTCCAAGCTGTGTGCGGTGCCCCCCTCCACCTCGGTCATATCGTAGCGGTGCTTAGGCAAAGCCCTGCGTCGGTAGCATCATCATCACCGTCATCACGCCATCGTGCTGACGGAACTCTCCCGCGAAGCTCTGTTGGATCGTGAGTTCGTGGGACGTCACCGAGCTGAACGTGTGCTGAACTCGGAGGTGTCGTGCATTCGGTACTTGGATCCGTCGGATCGTGAAGACGTACGACTACATCAACCGCGTTGTTATAACGCTTCCACTTATGGTCTATGAGGGTACGTGGACAACACTCTCCCCTCTTGCATCACCATGATCTTGCGTGTGTGTAGGAATTTTTTTAAAATTACTACGTTCCGCAACAATCACATCATTAGAGAATGATGTGATTGACTTGACCCATTCTGTTAGCTTAGCACTTGATCATTTAGTATGTTGCTATTGCTTTCTTCATGACTTATACATGTTCCTATGACTATGAGATTAGGCAACTCCCGAATACCGGAGGAACACTTTGTGTGCTACCAAACGTCACAACGTAACTAGGTGATTATAAAGGTGCTCTACAGGTGTCTCCGATGATACTTGTTGAGTTGGCATAGATCGAGATTAGGATTTGTCACTCGATTGTCGGAGAGGTATCTCTGGGCCCTCTCGGTAATGCACATCACTATAAGCCTTGCAAGCAATGTAGCTAATGAGTTAGTTGCGGGATGATGCATTACGGAACGAGTAAAGAGACTTGTCGGTAACGAGATTGAACTAGGTATTGAGATACCGACGATAGAATCTCGGGCAAGTAACATACCGATGACAAAGGGAACAACGTATGTTGTTATGCGGTTTGACCGATAAAGATCTTCGTAGAATATATAGGAGCCAATATGAGCATCTAGGTTCCGCGATTGGTTATTGACCGGAGACATGTCTCGGTCATGTCTACATAGTTCTCGAACCCGTAGGGTCCGCACGCTTAACGTTCGGTGACGATTTGTATTATGAGTTTATGTGATTTGATGACTGAAGGTTGTTTGGAGTCCTGGATGAGATCAAGGACATGACGAGGAGTCTCTAAATGGTCGAGCCATAAAGATCGATATATTGGAAGGCTATATTCGGACATCGGAAAGGTTCCGAGTGATTCGGGTATTTTTCGGAGTACCGGAGAGTTACGGTAATTCGTATTGGGCCTTAATGGTCCATACGGGAATGGAGAGAAAGGCCTCGAGGGTGGCCGCACCCCTTCCCCATGGACTGGTCCGAATTGGACTAGGGAAAGGGGGCGCCCCCTTCCTTCCTTCTCCTTCTCCCTTCCCATTTTCCTATTCCAAGTGGGGGGTGGAATCCTACTAGGACTAGGGAATCCTAGTAGGACTCCACACTTTGGGCGCGCCCTATGAGGGCCGGCCTCCTCCTCCCTCCATCCTTTATATACGTTGCCAGGGGGCACCCCATAGACACAAGTTGATCATTGATCCCTTAGCCGTGTGTGGTGCCCCCTCCACCATAATCCACCTCGGTCATATCGGCGTAGTGCTTAGGCGAAGCCCTGCGCCGGTAGCTTCATCATCACCATCATCACGCCGTTGTGCTGACGGAGCTCTCCCTCGACACTCTGTTTGATCGTGAGTTCGTGGGACGTCACCGAGCCGAACGTGTGCAGATCGCAGAGGTGTCGTACTTTCGGTACTAGGATCGGTCGATCGTGAAGACATACGACTACATCAACCGCGTTGTCATAACGCTTCCACTTACGGTCTACGAGGGTACTTAGACAACTCTCTCCCCTCTCGTTCTTATGCATCACCATGATCTTGCGTGTGCGTAGGATTTATTTTTGAAATTACTACGTTCCCCAACAGTGGTATCAGAGCCAGGTTTATGCGTAGATGTTATGTGCATGAGTAGAACACAAGTGAGTTGTGGGCGATAATAGTCATACTGCTTACCAGCATGTCATACTTTGATTCGGCGGTATTGTTGGATGAAGCGTCCCGGACCGACATTACGCGTACGCGAGACTGGTTCTACCGACGTGCTTCGCACACAGGTGGCTAGCGGGTGTCAGTTTCTCCAACTTTAGTTGAATCGAGTATGGCTACGCCCGATCCTTTTGAAGGTTAAAACATCACATACTTGACGAAAAATCGTTGTGGTTTTGATGCGTAGGTAAGAACGGTTCTTGCTCAGCCCGTAGCAGCCACATAAAACTTGCAACAACAAAGTAGAGGACGTCTAACTTGTTTTCGCAAGGCATGTTGTGCTGTGATATGGTCAAGACATGATGCTAAATTTTATTGCATGAGATGATCATGTTTTGTAACGGAGTTAGCGGCAACTAGCAGGAGCCATATGGTTGTCGCTTTATTGTATGAAATGCAATCACCATGTAATTGCTTTACTTTGTCACTAAGCGGTAGCGATAGTCGTAGAAGAAATAGTTGGCGAGACGAAAACGATGCTACGATGGAGATCAAGGTGTCGCGCCGGTGACGATGGTGATCATGATGGTGCTTTGGAGATGGAGATCAAAGGCACAAGATGATGATGGCCATATCATGTCACTTATATTGGTTGCATTTGATGTTTATCCTTTATGCTTCTTATTTTGCTTAGTTTAACGGTAGCATTATAAGATGATCTCTCACTAAATTTCAAGGTACAAGTGTTCTCCCTGAGTATGCACCGTTGCGAAAGTTCGTCGTGCCGAGACACCACGTGATGATCGGGTGTGATAAGCTCTACGTTCACATACAACGGGTGCAAGCCAGTTTTGCACACGTAGAATACTCGGGTTAAACTTGACGAGCCTAGCATATGCAGATATGGCCTCGGAACACTAGGACCGAAAGGTCGAGCGTGAATCATATAGTAGATATGATCAACATAGTGATATTCACCATTGAAAACTACTCCATCTCACGTGATGATCGGACCTGGTTTAGTTGATATGGATCACGTGATCACTTAGATGATTAGAGGGATGTCTATCAAAGTGGGAGTTCTTAAGTAATATGATTAACTGAACTTTAATTTATCATGAACTTAGTCCTGATAGTATTTGCATAACTATGTTGTAGATCAATAGCTCGCGATGTAGCTCCCCGTTTATTTTGATATGTTCCTAGAGAAAAACTATGTTGAAAGATGATAGTAGCAATGATTGTGACGCCCCCGATTTGACCGTACACTAATCATGCACGCAAATGTGTACGATCAAGATCAGGGACTCACGGGAAGATATCACAACACAACTCTACAACATAAATAAGTCATACAAGCATCACAATACAAGCCAGGGGCCTCGAGGGCTCGAATACAAGTGCTCGATCACAGACGAGTCAGCGGAAGCAACAATATCTGAGTACAGACATAAGTTAAACAAGTTTGCCTTAAGAAGGCTAGCACAAACTGGGATACAGATCAAACGAGGCGCAGGCCTCCTGCCTGGGATCCTCCTAACTACTCCTGGTCGTTGTCAGCGGCCTGCACGTAGTAGTAGGCACCTCCAGTGTCGTAGGTGTCGTCGTCGACGGTGGCGTCTGGCTCCTGGACTCCAACATCTGGTTGCGACAACCAGATAGAAAGGAAAGGGGGAAAAGAGGGAGAGAAGCAACCGTGAGTACTCATCCAAAGTACTCGCAAGCAAGGAGCTATACTACATATGCATGGGTATATGTGTAAAGGGGCATATCAGTGGACTGAACTGCAGAATGCCAGAATAAAAGGGGGATAGCTAGTCCTGTCGAAGACTACGCTTCTGGTCATCTCCATCTTGCAGCATGTAGAAGAGAGTAGATTGAAGTCCTCCAAGTAGCATCACATAGCATAATCCTACCCGGCGATCCCCTCCTCGTCGCCCTGTTAGAGAGCGATCACCGGGTTGTATCTGGCACTTGGAAGGGTGTATTTTATTCAGTATCCAGTTCTAGTTGTCATAAGGTCAAGGTACAACTCCGGGTCGTCCTTTTACCGAGGGACACGGCTATTCGAATAGATAAACTTCCCTGCAGGGGTGCACCACATAACCCAACACGCTCGATCCCATTTGGCCGGACACACTTTTCTGGGTCATGCCCGGCCTCGTAAGATCAACACGTCGCAGCCCCACCTAGGCTCAACAGAGAGGTCAGCACGCCGGTCTAAACCTATGCGCGCAGGGGTCTGGGCCCATCGCCCTATGCACACCTGCACGTTGCGTACGCGGCCGGAAGCAGACCTAGCCCCCTTAATACAAGCGCGAGCTTACGGTCCAATGCGGCGCGCGCCACTCAGTCGCTGACGTCAAAAGAGCTTCGGCTGATACCACGACGTCGGGATACCCATAACTACTCCCACGTAGATGGTTAGTGCTATAGACCAAATGGCCAGACTCAGATCAAATACCAAGATCTCGTTAAGCGTGTTAAGTAACCGCGAACGCCGACCAGGGCCAGGCCCACCTCTCACCTAGGCGGTCTCAACCTGCCCTGCCGCTTCGCCACCAAGATCCACTCGCGGGTACTCCTACAAGCCGACCCGACTTTAGTCATCACATGTGTCATGTATATAGTATATAAGTATATACCCATGATCACCGCCCAGGTGATCACGACCCGATAGTATAGCACAGCAGACGGACAAGAATGTAGGGCCACTGATGGAAATCTAGCATCCTATACTAAGCATGTAGGATTGCAGGTAAAGGTAACAACAGTAGTAGCAAGGATAGGCTATGCATCAGGATAGGATATCGGAAAGCAGTAACATGCTACACTACTATAATGCAAGCAGTATAGAGAAGAATAGGCGATATCTGATGATCAAGGGGGGGGCTTGCCTGGTTGCTCTGGCAAGTAGGAGGGGTCGTCAACTCCGTAGTCGAACTGGGCAGCAGCAGTGTCGGTCTCGTAGTCTACCGGAGAGAAGAGGGGGAAGAAACAGTAAATACAATGCAAACATAAGCATGACGATGCATGACATGACAATGAGCAGTGCGAGGTGTGTCCTAACGCGACAGTAGGTGGTACCGGCGAAGGGGGGAACATCCGGGAAAATATTCCCGCTGTTTCGCGTTTCGGACAGACAGACCGGAGGGGGAAAGTTGCGAGTTCGATAGGTTAGGGAGGTGTGGTGGACGAACGGACTGCGTATCCGGATTCGTCTTGTCGTTCTGAGCAACTTTCATGTTGAAAATATTTTAATCCGAGTTACGGATTAAAAGATATGATTTTCTAAAGATTTTATTAATTTCTGGAATTTAATTAATTATTTAATTTAATTCGAAAATAGATTTATGACATCAGCATGATGTCATGCTGACATCAGTAGGGTACAGGGGTTGACTAAGTCAAACTGACATGTGGGTCCAGTGGGACCCACCTGTCATTCTCTGTTTAGGTTAATTAGGGTTTAGCTAAATAATTACTGTTTAATTAATTTAAACATGATTAATTAACTTAATTAATTAATTTAATTAATTAATTAATTAAAATTATTTTTATTTTATCTATTAATTTTTATTAATTAATTTATTATTTTTATCTTTATTATTATTATTATTATTTTTAAATCCCTTTTATTTTTTTTATTTTTTTTCGTTCTGGGGCGTGGGCCCCATCTGTCATTGACACAGGGGGAGGACCCACTGGTCAGTGGTACAGGGGCCCGGCAGAGCGGGCGTAACGGGTGGCGGGGCGGGACGAACCCGCCAGGGCTCGCGAGCACACGCCCGAGGC
>NC_057799.1:394015348-394015596 GCF_018294505.1 Triticum aestivum | reverse complement strand
GGCGATCCGGGCGGCGGGGCGAGCGCGACGGCGAGGGCGTCCGTGCGGCGACGCGGGATCGGGGTCGGGGTCGCTGCCCCCCGATCCAGATCGAGTGAGAGACGAGGGAGAGAGGGGATCGTGGGGGTGTGGGGTGCGGCTAGGGTTTCGGGGGGGGTAGAGGCCTAAGTAGGCCATGGGCATGGGCCGGCCTGGCTGGGTCGTGGCCCAGTTGGGCCAAGGGGTCCAGTGGGGGGGGGCTTCTCCTC
>NC_057799.1:393949508-394015276 GCF_018294505.1 Triticum aestivum | reverse complement strand
GGTGTAGGGCAGGGGTGGGCCGGCCTGGTGGGCGGCCTGGCTAGCAGCTGGGCCGGTTGGCCCAGTGGGGGGGGGGGTTCTATTCTTCTACTTATTTATTTATTTATTTTCTTTTTAGTAGTTTTCTATTTTGTTTTCTATTTATCTTAGTTTTATAAATTAGGAAAATAGTTTCTAAATTAGTGTTATGGTTTAACCCACTACCACAAAAAGTTTCACTCCTAACTAAAATAGTTTGATATTTTATAAATGGTAAAAGGCATTTAATTAATTGTTTTGCCATTGTTTTATTTATGTTAGGACATTCAAACATTTTTAAGGATGTTGGTTTCTCCACCATTATTATCTAGGTATTATTTGTCACACCTGGAATATTTTAGTTTTGACTTTTGAAAACTTTAATTGTTTGACTTGTTTTTGAATTTTGAATTTTGAATCGGGTTTGAACAAACGCAAGAATAGCAACAGTAATCGACGTGACGTGGCATCATTAGCAGAGGTTACTGTAGCTTGATTATCCGGGCGTCACAATGATGCGGACTTGGTCCGTGATCTGAGGATCATCCTCATTGCTGCACAGAAGAATTATGTCCTTGATGCACCGCTAGGTGACAAACCTATTTCAGGAGCAGATGCAGACGTTATGAACGTTTGACAAAGCTCGGTATGATGACTACTTGATAGTTTAAGTGCACCATGCTTTACGGCTTAGAACCGGGACTTCAAAAATGTTTTGAACGCCACATAGCATATAAGATGTTCCAAGAGTTGAAATTGGTATTTCATACTCATGCCCGTGTCGGGAGGTATGAGACCTCTGACAGTACTTTGCCTACAAGATGGAGGAGAATAGCTCAACCAGTGAGCATGTGCTCAGATTGTTTGGGTACTACAATTGCTTGTATCAAGTGGGAGTTAAACTTCTAGATAAGATAGTAATTGACAAAGTTCTCTAGTCACTATCACGAAGTTACTAGAACTTCGTGATGAACTATAATATGCAAGGGATGACGAAAGTAATTCCCGAGCTCTTCGCGATGCTGAAATCGGTGAAGGTAGAAATCAGGAAAGAGCATCAAATGTTGATGGTTTACAAGACCACTAGTTTCAAGAAAAGGGCAAAGGAATAGAAAGGGAACTTCAAGAAAGAATGGCAAACAAGTTGTCACTCCCGTGAAGAAACCCAAAGCTAGACTCAAGCCTGAAACCGAGTGCTTCTACTTCAAAGGAAATGGTCACTGGAAGTGGAACTGCCCCTAGATACTTGGCGGATAAGAAGGATGGCGAAGTGAACAAAGGTATATTTTATATACATGTTATTGATGTGTACTTTACTAGTGTTTATAGCAACCCCTCGGTATTTGATACTAGTTCGGTTGCTAAGAGTAGTAACTCGAAACAAGAGTTGCAAAATAAATAGAGACTAGTTAAGGGCGAGGTGACGATGTGTGTTGGAAATGATTCCAAGGATGATAAGATCACCATCGCACACTCCCTTTACCTTCGGGGTTAGTGTTGAACCAAAAATAAATGTTATTTGGTGTTTGCGTTGAGCATGAATATGATTAGATCATGTTTATTGCAGTACTATTATTCATTTAAGTCAAAGAATAATTGTTGTTCTATTTACATGAATAAAACCTTCTATGGTCATACACTCAAAATAAATAGTTTACTGAATCTCGATCGTGTTGATACACATATTCGTAATATTGATGCCAAAAGATGCAAAGTTGATAATGATAGTGCAACATATTTGTGGCACTGCCGTTAGGTCATATTGGTGTAAAGCGCATGAAGAAACTCCATGCTGATGGGCTTTTGGAATCACTTGATTATGAATCACTTGATGCTTGCAAACCATGCCTCATGGGCAAGATGACTAAGACTCCATTCTCCGGAACAATGGAGCGAGCCACTGACTTATTGGAAATAATACATACCGATGTATGCAGTCCAATGAGTGTTGAGGCTCACGGCGGGTATCATTGTTTTCTGACCTTCACAGATGATTTGAGCAGATATGTGTATATCTACTTGATGAAACACAAGTCTGAAACACTTGAAAAGTTCAAAGATTTTCAGAGTGAAGTAGAGAATCATCGTAACAAGAAAATAAAGTTTCTACGATCTGATCGCAGGGGCAAATATTTGAGTTACGAGTTTGGCCTTTAATTAAAACAATGTGGAATAGTTTCACAAACTCATGCCACCTGGAACACCACAGCATAATTGTCGTGGAATTGTCACGGCAGATGTCCTCGAGCTAGGACTTAGTCGTGGAGCCATCGCAGCTAGGAAGCTTAAAGGGGTTAAACGGGACAAGGAACACGAGGGTTATACTGGTTCGGCCCCTTACGGTGAGGGTAAAAGCCTATGTCCAGTTGAGGTGGTATTGATTAGGGTTTCGATGACCAGGGAGCTTAATTGCTAAGCCTGGCTCTCGACGAGATCTTACTTGCCCCTAAACTGCCGCCAGGTCGTCCCTTTATATAGAGAGGTTGACGCCCAGCGGCCCTCAGAGTCCCGGCCGGCTCATAAGAGTGTCCGGCTCGGACTCTCAACTATTCTTGCCTTACACTACAAGTCTTGTCATACGGCGGTTTATAACTACGGGCCTTAAGCCACATCCGGGTCTTAGGCCCATCATTGACCCGCCGTCTTCAAGCTTGGTACTGGGCTTCGCGTGATGACCATTATGAGTAACCCGGCCCCTCCTCGCGGGTGACTCTAAGGGTTATATCCTCAACATTAGGCCCCAGATTGATTTGAACCGGGTCATGTCAATCTTCAATTCCCTTGAAAGAAAATTTTCCGGCTTACATCTGTGCGAAGGCTTTAACCCGTCGTGACGTCATCTTCTGGATTCCTGATAACCCGCCATGATGTCATCTTCCATTAAGTTCATTTCTTTATTCCATTAAATCCCAACGGATCTTATCTTTAATGGTCATCCCGAAAATCGAGGCGCCTCTGGGGCGAGATAATCGTGCCATGACCTCCTCGTTTCTCGCGCCCACTTATGAGCTTCGCCTTATAAATAGCCGGCCCATGAGCCTCTCAGTCACTCGTCGCCTCCATCTTCTTCCTCCTCTCGCCACTGTGCTGTCGCCCGAGCTCCGCCGCCGCCGCCGCGGATCTCCTCGTCCTCACCAACTCCGACCACTGCATCAACCTGACGTGTCCAGAGAAAACGGCGGCGACCTCCGCGACTCACCAGCACCCGTAAGCCCTTGCCACTCCATAGAGTAGATCCACATTAGGGTTCTTTGCTGTTCTTCCCGCGTTCTTCGCCGTTCATCGCGAGTTCTTGATAGATTTCATTATTACCACCCTTTCTTGATTTGTAGACTGTATAGGACTGTTGCGGTAGTTGTTTCACACCCGTTCCCAATGTACATAGATCCCTTTTCATTGCATAAAGGCTTCGTTCGAACCTATGAACTTCTTCTGCGTCTGTTTTAGGTCTAGAAACTTTCCCTTTCCAGTCGATCGTTTGATCCAGAATAATTACTGTGATATGTGAAACTTGTTTGCGCCACACTTAGTCAAAAATTGCATCTGTTTAGCTAGGGCGGCTCATATCTCCGGCTTAAAAGAGGCCACACGCTGTAGAAATTTCCGGCTCATTCATAATAAGGCTTTAGACAACTGGAATTACTGACGATGCCCTCAGCGGCTTAGATAACCCGATGCACTTAGCCATATGTCAGTAGGCCCCTTCATAAGCCGCCACTTTAAACATTGAACTGAACACTTCCTCCGGCTTATAATTGAACCGGACATTTCCTTTTATCATAGGCTTCCGTCTTTCACAATGCCACCCAAAGCTCCCAAGGCACCCATCACGTGCAACTGGATGAGATCCAATGTTACTGACGAAACCTTAGCAGACTTCATGAAGACGGGTTACCTTCCCAAGAAGGATGTCATGTCTTACCGTGCCCCTGACCCGTCGGAGGAGAGACCGCAACCAAGGGATGGGGAGGTGGTGATATTTGCGGATCACATGAGCCGGGGCTTCGCACCGCCCGGCTCAAAGTTCTTTAGAGATGTGCTGAATTTCTTTGATCTGCGGCCGCAAGACATAGGACCCAATTCCGTGTCAAATATATGCAACTTCCAAGTATTCTGCGAAGTCTATCTTGGAGAAGAGCCCAGCCTGCTACTCTTTAGAGAGCTCTTTTATCTGAACCGCCAGAACGAGTGCGCCAACGGGCCGAGCCTGGAACTTGGTGGAATCTCCATTCAACGCCGTAGAGACTGCCTCTTTCCTTACGCTGAGCCGCCCAGCCATCCAAAGGACTGGAACCAGACATGGTTCTACTGCCAGGATACTTCGCCGGCTGACGAGAGTCCTCTGCCCGGCTTTCGTGCCCTGCGTCTGGAGCCAAGTCACTCCCTGCCGGATAAGCTAACTCAAGCCGAGCGTCAACCTCTGATCCCCACCATCAACAAAATTAAGGCTCTCCTGGGAAATGGCCTCAATGGCATTGATCTGGTCCGGGTCTGGATCTCTTGGCGGGTGATCCCCTTAAGCCGCCGCCCCGGCTTAATGTGTGATTACACGGGCCGGAAAGATAACCCTCTGCGACACAGCCGCAACGATCTACCTGAAGACATTGTCGATGACATGACCAAGTCCCTCTTGAATGAGAGCTTGGCAGACTGCGGGAGGACCGGCTTAAGCCCCTTCTGCAAGACTAATCCGGCCCCAGCGGTAAACCACTGATCTGAACACCTTATTTTCTCCTTAGATAGTTTTCATCTGAACCTTAAGAAGTCTTCATTGTATTTTTCAGGCTGATGATAAGTTCTGGAAGGTCAAGTATGACCATGAGGCGGCTAAAAAGCTAGAAAGGCTAAGAAAGCCGCCAGGAGAGCCGCTCCCCCAAAAAAGGGAAGCAAGCCCACCGCCTCAGAGCTGCTTCAGCTGGACGACAGCTCCGAGTTAGAGGTAATCCTTAATTCCTTAGACTCTTCTTTTGTCTCCGCTTTTCAGCTGTCTTTTGACCACCTTATTAACTTGATTGTCCACAGGATGACACCGGAGCGAGTAACCCGGTAACTGAAGAGGTAACTATACTTTCCTCCGACTCGGACCCCTTGCCAAGGCTGAAAGTCCGAAGAGTAACCCGGAAAGTAAGCTTTTCGCATCCTTTAGCTTATCAAGATCCTCAATTTCTTTTGAAGCAACAGATTCATGAGAGCCGGAGGCAAACCCGGGCCAGCAAGGATGCAGACCTTTCCTTCGGCTTACCCGAGGCATCAAGAAAGCGCCGGACTGAGGTTATGTCCAACCTATACCCTTGTCATCCTTTAGCGGGTGTCACTCGTCAACCGCTCAATTCGTCTGATTCCAATTATCAGGAAACTTCACCTTCCTCTGGTGATTCTATGCAATCTACCTTGCCGGCTTTCAAGACCGCGCCCGGGTAATGATGATCATCTTATGTTGTACTTATCTTACTCATGCTTGTGTACTAACCTTTTGTCCTTTCAGTGCTCAAGCAAAGCTCAGTAAAAGAGCGAAAAAGAATAAGCCGGTCGATGAGCCGGTCCTGACTGAACCGGAGGCTTCAGCTCAAGAGCCGCCCGCTGCCTCTGCTCCTGAAGCCACCGCTCCAACCGACGAGCCAATCACAGAGACTTCTGCTAACCCGGAGATCTCTAGCCCGGCTCAGCCGGCCGATGACCCGGACGTGGTAATCACCCGGACGGAGTTTGTCGAGCCGGGGAGACCCACTGCGCTAGCTAAGTGCTCTGCCAAGGAAGAGTTGCTAGAGCGCCGCAGGGCCAAGCTGGACATCACCAACTATGCTAATTTGAGCATTGGAGAGATCGTCTCCGGCTATGTCAATCAGGTGCACAACAGCCGGGACCTGGAGATTGACATGGTGAAGCAGATACAGCAGAAGTCTGAGGTACCACTCTATTGCTTACCACATAGTCATCTTTACCATACTAGCCCCCAAGTCTACTGCTTATGATAGAATATGTTGTAGACTTAACTTCCGGCGTACTTCCATGAACCGGTAATTTGTAGATATAAACTTTCAGCATACATTAGCCCCCAAGTGCCAAGTGTCTTTGCTTGGAAAGTGCTTGGGACTTTAAGATTGCATAAAAACTACTCATACTATAACCCGGAATTTGTACAGGCTGCTGGCAAAATATTTGAAGCTGAAATCTCTGAGCTGAAAAACCGCCTGAAGACTCAGGAAACTGAGACCCGGAAGGCCAATGCCAAATTCGAATTCAGTGTTGCTGCACAAGAGAAGCTGAAGAAGAAGTTTGAAGCTGAAAGGAAGACTTGGTCCGAAGAGAAGGCTGCTCTGGTAAACCGGGCCGAACAGGCGGAGAAGGCTCTGACGGAGAGAACCGCCGAACTCTCCGGCTTAAAGCGCCATGTGTCATAGATGGTCGCCGCAATCTTCGGTAAGTCATTCTACAGACTTTCAACAAGTTTACTGTCTCTATGTCTCATAATTCCCATCATTGCTAGCGGCTTACCTGACGTTGTAAAATAGGTCCCAGAAGTGCCAACCTCAACCAAAATGTATTGACCAAGCTGAAGGCCGTGTATACTTTGGTGGAACAACTCTACACGGGGTCACAGCGCGCCTTGGCCGTTGTGGCCCTGTCCAATGAGGTTCCGACTCACCTGGCGGATGTACTTCGCCGGCTTGCCGTTCTTCCCCAGCGTTTCCAAGAGCTGCGACGGGCCTCTGCAAGATCCGGGGCCATAGCTGCTCTGAGTCGGGCCAAGGCTTTCCTCCCGGAGCTAGACCCGGCAGAGATCGCGCTTGGATATCCCAGTCTGAAGGAAGACGGCACTCCCTTTGACCAAAAAGATTTTGCTGATTGTGTGAAGAGTGTGCGCCCGGTGGCTACTTTAATTGGGAATGACACCGACCTCACCAAGTATCAGCCGGGTTATGACTCGGAGAATCGGAGGATCCCCACTCCACGCTACGAAGCAATCAGCTTGATCCCTCCGACTCGTAAGCATACCTTCGCCCCGGAAGTTGACCCGGCTGGGTTAATTGACGAGGAGGCTCAGTTTGAAGCTTTGAGCGGCATTGATTGGAAATCATCAACTTTCCAGGTCATGGGAACAGCCGGAGGAGCGGAGAGGGATGAGCCGGAAGCTTCGACCCGGCAAGCAGCTTGACTCTTTAGGCGGCCCATGATTATGCTTGTTAAACAATGCTTCACCCTTTTGGACTCGGGGAGTCTTGTAATAGAGTAGGACCAACATTTTGACTTTGTCGTGCCATCATGCACGTGTTGAATGATTAACTCTATCGAAGTTGCTTCCTTATATTTCTTCGGGTCATAATTGATCATTTATTTTCCTTAAGCTCAGATAGCTGTCTTTAACCATCCTGCATAGAAAAACAAGTCACAAGTCTCTAGGCGGCTTACCGCATTGAGAATCATAGTCTCATACATATAACCCGGAATATGAACCCAAGTCACCAAAGATTGGTCCTCAATTACATCCTTGATGTAACCATAATAGAATACTTACAGGCCTTCAAGTATACTTCTGGTTTATGTAACCCGGATAGTAAGGTTGGTACCTCAACTCCGGTTTACCAGTTCTGATAATGCTTATTGTGTGTGACTAACACTGTGAACCAAAGTTAAGTCGGCGGAGTAAGAGCCGCCGTGCACACTGTTGATACAACCAGAAGAACTTGTTGCAAATTAGAAAATCAAAACTTAGGGGCTTCCAGTTCGAATACGACCAGAGACCCGTCCCAAAGGGGTTAAGCTAAGATTCGAATACGATCATATAGCCCCTAGTGGGTTTGGCGATGCCGATCAAGAGGGTACCGACAGCTATGTTCTCTTTGGTTCGAATACGACCCATGTTTGAACAGGAAGCCCCCAAATGACCTTAAAAGTTGTTTAACAACGCTGATTCGAATACGATCCACGTCGGTTCCCAAAGGGGGTTGAGCTATGATTCAAATATGATCAAAGAAAACTCCCCAATGAGCTCGGCAGTGTGCCAACCAAGTGGGTATCGACAGCTATGTTCTCTTTGGTTCGAATACGACCTATGTTTGAACAGGAAGCCCCCAGGTGATTATATTGTTTAACGGCAAGATTCGAATACGATCGTAAGCTGGATCCACCTCCAAGTTACCATGTGATCTTGTAATGGAAACAACACATTGACCTTTGGAGGAGAAAAAGGACAGAGGTCCTGCTTTATTGCTTATCATAATATATACATGGCTATAGAAATATGTACATTATGAGAGTCGGTGGCTCAAGTGTAATAAGGCCGAAGTTGAGCTATGTTCCACGGCCGACGGGTCTCTTCCTCCGACTTACGTGAATCTTTATGCTCCCGAACGTTAATAAGGTAGCATGACCCGTTGTGCAAGTTCTTGCTGACCACAAAGGGCCCTTCCCAAGGCGGGGATAACTTGTGCGCATCCGTTTGATCTTGGATGAGCCGGAGCACCAGATCACCTTCCTGGAAGACCCGGGACTTAACCCGGCGACTGTGATAACGGCGCAGGTCTTGCTGGTAAATCGCTAAGCGAGCTGCTGCCACATCACGTTGTTCGTCCAACAAGTCAAGAGCATCTTGGCGCGCCTGTTCATTATCCGCCTCAACATAAGCCGCCACCCGAGGCGAGTCATGACGGATGTCACTGGGGAGGACTGCTTCCGCTCCATAAACCATGAAGAAAGGCGTGTAACCCGTAGATCTGTTAGGAGTAGTGTTGATGCTCCATAACACGGAGGGTAACTCCTCCACCCAACAACCCGGGTCCGTTGCAAAGGGACCAAAAGCCGGGGCTTGATACCCTTCAAAATCTCCTGATTAGCCCTCTCAGCTTGACCATTGGACTGAGGGTGAGCCACTGAGGAAACATCAAGTCGAATATGCTCACGTTGACAAAACTCCTCCATGGCGCGTTTAGACAGATTAGTCCCATTGTCAGTTATAATGCTGTGCGGAAAACCAAAGCGAAAAATCACCCTTTTCATGAACTGAACCGCCGTGGCTGCGTCACACTTGCTAACGGGCTCTGCCTCAACCCACTTTGTGAACTTGTCAACTGCCACCAAAAGGTGAGTGTTCTTATCCTTGGACCTTTTAAAAGGCCCAACCATATCAAGCCCCCGGACCGCAAATGGCCAAGTGATTGGTATCATCCTCAGCTCCTGAGCCGGCACATGAGCCCGTCGCGAGAACCTCTGGCAACCATCACATTTACTGACCAAGTCCTCCGCATCAGCATGAGCCGTCAGCCAATAAAAACCATGACGAAAAGCCTTGGCCACAAGGGATTTTGAGCCGGCATGATGGCCACAATCCCCTTCGTGAATCTCGCGCAAGATTTCTTGACCTTCCTCAGGGGAGACACAACGCTGGAACGCTCCCGTAACACTGCGGCGATGCAGCTCACCATTGATAACAACCATTGACTTAGACCGCCGGGTTATCTGTCTGGCCAAAGTTTCATTCTCAGGCAAATCTCCCCGGGTCATGTAAGCCAAGTATGGCACCGTCCAGTCCGGGGTGATGTGGAGAGCCGCCACCAACTGTGCCTCCGGGTCAGGGACAGCCAAGTCTTCCTCTGTAGGTACCTTAACAGAAGGGTTATGCAAGATGTCCAAAAAGGTATTAGGCGGCACCGGCTTTCGCTGAGAGCCCAGCCGGCTTAATGCATCAGCGCCTCGTTCTTCCTGTGATCAATGCGTTCTACTTGGTAACCCTGAAAGTGTCCAGCAATGGCATCAACCTCACGGCGATAAGCCGCCATGAGAGGGTCCCTGGAGTCCCACTTGCCTGATACTTGTTGACCCACCAAGTCTGAGTCACCGAAGCATCTTACCCGGCTCAAGCTCATCTCCTTAGCCATCCGAAGACCATGGAGCAAGGCCTCGTACTCAGCCGCATTGTTAGTACAAGGAAACATCAATCGTAGCACATAATGAAACTTGTCACCTTTAGGGGAAGCCAATACAACTCCAGCCCCCGAGCCCTCCAATTGCCTAGACCCATCAAAGTGAATAGTCCAATATGTATGATCCGGCTTTTCTTCAGGCACCTGTAGCTCTGTCCAATCGTTGATGAAATCCACCAAAGCTTGAGATTTAACAGCAGTGCGTGGCACGTATTTTAAACCATGAGGCCCAAGTTCTATAGCCCACTTAGCCACTCTCCCTGTGGCCTCTCTGTTTTGGATGATATCTCCAAGGGGGGCAGAACTAACCACAGTGATAGGGTGACCCTGAAAATAGTGCTTAAGCTTCCGGCTTGCCATGAACACACCATAAACAAGCTTCTGCCAATGTGGATACCGCTGTTTGGACTCTATGAGCACTTCGCTGACGTAGTAAACCGGCCGCTGAACCAGATACTCTTTACCCTCTTCCTTGCGCTCCACCACCACAGCCACGCTGACGACTCGTGTGTTAGCAGCTACATACAGTAATAAGGGCTCCTTATCAACCGGAGCAGCAAGGACTGGGGGCTCAGCCAGCTGTCTCTTCAAATCCTCAAAAGCAGCATTAGCAGCATTATTCCAAATAAAGTCATCAGTTTTCTTCATCAACTGGTACAGTGGCATGGCCTTTTCACCCAAACTGCTTATAAACCGGCTTAAAGCAGCGATACGACCCGCCAGGCGTTGGACGTCATTTATACACGCCGGTTTAGCCAGAGAGGTGATCGCCTTGATCTTCTCCGGGTTAGCCTCAATGCCTCTATGAGAAACCAGAAAACCCAAGAGCTTGCCTGCAGGAACACCAAAAACACACTTGGCCGGGTTAAGCCTCATCTTGTAGACCGGAGATTATCAAAGGTTTCTCTCAGATCATCTATCAAGGTTTCCTTCTCTCTGGACTTAACCACAATATCATCTACATAGGCATGAACATTGCGCCCAATCTGGTTATGAAGACAGTTCTGTACGCAACGCTGATAAGTCGCCTGCGCACTCTTGAGCCCAAAAGGCATAGACACATAACAGAAGGCTCCAAAGGGAGTGATGAACGCTGTTTTCTCCTGGTCTTTAACTGCCATTTTAATCTGATGGTATCCAGAATAAGCATCCAAAAAACTTAAGTGCTCACAACCCGCCGTAGCATCAATGATTTGATCAATACGGGGGAGGGCAAAAGGATCAGCTGGACATGCCTTGTTTAAGTCCGTGTAGTCCACACACATCCGCCAGGTGCCGTTCTTCTTGAGCACGAGCACCGGATTAGCTAACCACTCCGGGTGAAAGACTTCAACAATAAAGCCGGCCGCCAAGAGCCGGGCCACCTCTTCTCCAATGGCTTTTCGCCTTTCCTCATTAAACCGCCGAAGGAATTGCCTGACCGGCTTGAATTTCGGATCAACATTGAGTGTGTGCTCAGCGAGTTCTCTAGGTACACCTAGCATGTCAGAAGGTTTCCATGCAAAAATGTCCCTATTCTCACGGATGAACTCGATGAGCGCGCTTTCCTATTTTGGATCCAGATTGGCACTGATGCTAAACTGCTGTGAAGAGTCACCTGGAACGAAATCAACAAGTTTAGTCTCATCAGCCGACTTAAATTTCATTGCCGGCTCATGCTCCGTAGTCGGCTTTTTCAGAGAGGTCATATCTGTTGGGTCAACATTGTCCTTATAAAACTTCAATTCCTCCGTTGCACAAACAGATTCTGCATAAGCCGCATCGCCTTCCTCACACTCCAAGGCCACCTTCCGGCTGCCATGAACCGTAATGGTCCCATTGTGACCCGGCATCTTGAGCTGCAAATACATGTAACACGGCCGTGCCATGAACTTGGCGTAAGCCGGCCGCCCAAATATGGCATGATACGGACTTCTTATCTTGACCACCTCAAAGGTCAATTTTTCCACCCTGTAGTTGTACTCGTCTCCAAAGGCCACTTCCAATTCGATCTTACCAACTGGATAAGCCGACTTACCAGGCACCAAGCCATGGAAAATAGTATTGGACTGGCTGAGGTTCTTATCAATCAACCCCATACGACGGAAAGTCTCATAATAGAGGATGTTGATGCTGCTGCCTCCATCCATGAGTACCTTAGTGAACTTATATCCTCCCACCTGAGGAGCCACCACCAGGGCCAAGTGACCCGGATTATCAACCCGGGGAGGGTGATCCTCCCTACTCCACACAATAGGCTACTCAGACCATCTTAAATAGCGTGGAACCGCCGGCTCAACAGCATTCACAGCCCTCTTATGAAGCTTCTGATCTCGCTTACACAGGCTAGTGGTAAATACGTGATACTGTCCACCGTTAAGCTGCTTTGGGTTGGTCTGGTAACCCCCCTGCTGCTGTTGATGACCCTGGCCAGACTGCTGATTAAAGCCCCCTTGACTGTTCTGAGGATTAGGATTTGAGCCGCCGCCCGGGCCATGAAAACCGCCAGCGCCTGAGCCGCCGCCCGGGCCATTGTTGCCATTAAAGGCATTGGAATTCTTAAAGGCCTTCATGATTGCACAATCCTTCCATAGATGAGTAGCTGGCTTCTCCCTAGAGCCATGCCTTGGACAAGGCTCATTCAACAGCTGCTCCAGCGTCGGGCCTGACCCGCTGGCTCGAGGAGGTGGCCTCCCCTTGCGTCGCTGGTTATTACCCTGTGAGCTGGCGTTGGCCACAAACTCTAGGCTACCGTCGGCCTTACGCTTACCACCTCCTTGGTTCGCCGGGTTATGCTGAGGACCCTTGCCATTGCCGTTCTTCTTTCCCTTCCTGTCCTTTCATCATCCGACGCGGGGTCCTTGGTACTATCAGAGTCGGCATAATTGACGAGAGCCGCCATCAGCGTACCCATATCATTACAATCACGCTTGAGCCGCCCGAGTTTCATCTTCAGGGGCAAGAAACGACAATTATGTTCCAACATTAAGACTGCAGAGCCGGCATCCATCTTATCAGATGAATGTATTATCTCTTTGACCCGGCGAACCCAATGTGTCATAGACTCACCCTCCTGCTGTTTACAGTTAGTCAAATCCACAATTGACATAGACTGCCTACAGGTATCTTTAAAGTTTTGGATGAACCGGGCTTTCAGCTCAGCCCAAGACCCGATGGAATTCGGTGGCAGCCCTTTCAACCAAGTGCGGGCAGTCCCATCTAACATCATGGTGAAGTACTTGGCCATCGCCGCTTCGCTGACCTCCAGCAATCCATGGCCATCTCATAACTCTCGATCCAGGCTCTGGGTTGCAAATCAGCCGTGTAATTAGGCACCTTCCTAGGTCCTTTGAAGTCCTTGGGTAGACGTTCATTGCGGAGAGCCGGTACTAAACAAGGGACGCCTCCAGTCCTCGTAGGGATACCCACGTCGATGGAAGCCGTCGGATAAGCCGGGGGTGTCTGGTAAGCCGTCAACTAAGGCACCTGCTCCGCCTCTTGCCGTGCTCTGTCTTGGTCTGCTGCGTAAAAGGCTCCGTTATGAGCCGGGCCATGGCCAGGTGGCAAGTCATGGCGTCGGACATTACTTGAGCCGGTCGCTGAAACCATGTGTCTGCTGTAACTCGGGCTCCGGCCTGGACGCGGGGTTGAATGGACCCTGTCCTGGCTGTAAGAGTATGCCTCTTGCTGCACCAGAGCTGTCTGAAGGAGCTCCCTGACCCGGCGGGTTTCAACCGCCGTTGGAGAGTCGCCATCGATTGGGAGAGCCGCCAGCCGTGCCGCCGCGGCGACCATGTTTTCCAACGGGTTGGCATAATGACCCGGTGGTATTGGCACGTACTGAGGCGGGGCAGGGTTCACCCGGGGCGGTCCCATTACTTGGGGCTGAATTGGTGTCCCAGCTCCGGGTACTATGATCTCCGGCGGGTTACTAGACCCTGCACCTGGCGTGTTGAAGAGGTTTCGAGGATCGTAGACCGGAGGGAGTCGAGATTGGGCCTTTTGATGCCTCCTTCTCATGACCTCATTGGACGCGTTCTGATCCATCGTGAGCCGGAAGGACTGCGCCTGAATCAACTGAGTCTGGGCGTCGAGAGCCGCCCTCTCCGCAGCCATCCTGATCCCTTCCGCCGCCAGATCCTCCTTGGCTTTCACTAGATCTAACTTTAACTGCGCCACCTCCGCGTCATGCTGAGCTTGATCCGCCAGGTCAACCGTGGCGGTCAACAGGGACGTCATCTTGTCTGTGAGATCCATCAGCACCTGAGCCGGCGAGGGCACCGGGTTTCCTGACCCGGCGGCAGGGTTTTGAACAGGCTGTGCACCGGCCATGAAGATTCCAACCCGGCTCGGCGGCTCAAAAGGGTCCAGAATACTGTCGCCGTCAGAACAACCCCTGAGCCTACCATCTTGAAGTTGATACAACGAGTTTGACTCATCTGTGGACGACTCGCCGTCAGAGCCGGCAGCCGTCTCATCACCAGATCCAGACCCTACAGAGAGTCCTCCATGAACACATCCCACAAAAGCATGCTTCAAGGCAGGTAGAGCCTGGGCGGGCCGTGCACGCTGAGCCGTCTCGATGAGACCGGCGCAGAGATCCGGCTCAGGGCCCGGCTCACCAATCTTGCCAATGAAGACATGAATTCCGCCGAAGAGGACCCGGTACCCGTACTCAATTGAGCCGGCGGCGGGGCCCCAGTTTGCATCGTCGATGTAGAGCTTGCCGCGATGACTCTTGGTCATCCGGCCCACAGCGTATCCCTTGAGCCCTTCGAAGCTGCCATTCAAGAACTCAAATCCACCATGCGCCAGCCCCACGGTGGGCACCAACTGTCGTGGAATTGTCACGACAGATGTCCTCGAGCTAGGACTTAGTCGTGGAGCCATCGCAGCTAGGAAGCTTAAAGGGGTTAAACGGGACAAGGAACACGAGGGTTATACTGGTTCGGCCCCTTACGGTGAAGGTAAAAGCCTACGTCCAGTTGAGGTGGTATTGATTAGGGTTTCGATGACCAGGGAGCTTAATTGCTAAGCCTGGCTCTCGACGAGATCTTACTTGCCCCTAAACTGCCGCCGGGTCGTCCCTTTATATAGAGAGGTTGACGCCCAGCGGCCCTCAGAGTCCCGACCGGCTCATAAGAGTGTCCGGCTCAGACTCTCAACTATTCTTGCCTTACACTACAAGTCTTGTCATACGGCGGTTTATAACTACGGGCCTTAAGCCACATCCGGGTCTTAGGCCCATCATTGACCCGCCGTCTTCAAGCTTGGTACTGGGCTTCGCGTGATGACCATTATGAGTAACCCGGCCCCTCCTGGCGAGTGACTCTAAGGGTTATATCCTCAACAATAATGGTGTGTCCGAATGTCATAACCGTACTTTATTGGATATAGTGCAATCTATGATGTCTCTTACCGATTTACCACTATCGTTTTGGGGTTATGCATTAGAGACAGCTACATTCACGTTAAATAGGCACCGTCTAAATCCGTTGAGACGACACCGTATGAACTATGGTTTGGCAAGAAACCTAAGCTGTCGTTTCTTAAAGTTTGAGGTTGCAATGCTTATGTGAAAAAGTTTCAACCTGATAAGCTCAAACCCAAATCGGAGAAGTGCGTCTTCATAGGATACCCAAAAAAAATGTTGGGTACACCTTCTATCACAGATCCGAAGGCAAGATCTTTGTTGCTAAGAATGGATCCTTTCTAGAGAAGGAGTTTCTCTCGAAAGAAGTGAGTGGGAGGAAAGTAGAACTTGATGAGGTAATTGTACCTTCTCCCGAATTGGAAAATAGTTCATCACAGAAATCAGTTCCAGTGATGCCTGATACATCCATTTTGCATCATGATTTTATATCGATATTTATTGCATTATGGGCTGTTATTACACATTATGTCACAATACTTATGCCTATTCTCTCTTATTTTACAAGGTTTACATGAAGAGAGAGAATGCCGGCAGCTGGAATTTTGGGCTAGAAAAGGAGCAAATATTAGAGACCTATTCTGCACAACTCCAAAAGTCCTGAAACTCCACGGAAGTCATTTTTGGAATTAATAAAAAATACTGAGCGAAGAAACTACCAGAGGGGGGCCACCCACCATCCACGAGGGTGGGGGGCGCGCCCTACCCCCCTCAGCACGCCCCCCTGCCTCGTGGGCCCCCTGGCAGGCCTCCGGTCATCATCTTTGGCTATATGGTGTCTCTTACCCTGAAAAAAATCATAAGCAAGCTTGCGGGATGAAACTGAAGGAAATATGCCCTAGAGGCAATAATAAAGTTATTATTTATTTCCTTATATCATGATAAATGTTTATCATTCATGCTATAATTGTATTAACCGGAAACATGATACATGTGTGAATACATAGACAAACAGAGTGTCAGTAGTATGCCTCTAATTGACTAGCTCGTTGATCAAAGATGGTTATGTTTCCTAGCCATAGACATGAGTTGTCATTTGATTAACGGGATCACATCATTAGGAGAATGATGTGATTGACTTGACCCATTCCTTTAGCTTAGCACTCGATCGTTTAGTATTCTGCTATTGCTTTCTTCATGACTTATACATGTTCCTATGACTATGAGATTATGCAACTCCCGTTTACCGGAGGAACACTTTGTGTGCCACCAAATGTCACAACGTAACTGGGTGATTATAAAGGTGCTCTATAGGTGTCTCCAAAGGTACTTGTTGGGTTGGCGTATTTCAAGATTAGGATTTGTCACTCCGATTGTCGGAGAGGTATCTCGGGGCCCACTCGGTAATGCACATCACTATAAGCCTTGCAAGCATTGTAACTAATGAGTTGGTTGCGGGATGATGTATTACGGAACGAGTAAAGATACTTGCCGGTAACGAGATTGAACTAGGTATTGAGATACCGACGATCGAATCTCGGGCAAGTAACATACCGATGACAAAGGGAACAACGTATGTTGTTATGCGGTCTGACCGATAAAGATCTTCGTAGAATATGTAGGAGCCAATATGAGCATCCAGGTTCCGCTATTGGTTATTGACCAGAGAGGTGTCTCGGTCATGTCTACATAGTTCTCGAACCCGTAGGGTCCACACGCTTAACGTTCGTTGATGATATAGTATTTATGAGTTATGTATGTTGGTGACCGTATGTTGTTCGAAGTTTTGGATGAGATCACGGATATGACGAGGAACTCCGGAATGGTCCGGAAGTAAAGAGTGAAATGTGGATAGTAGTGTTTGATCTCTGGAAGGGTTCCCGAATCCATCGGAAGAGGTTCCGGATGTTTCCCGAAATGTTTGGGCACGAGAACACTTTATCTGGGCCAAAGGGGAAAGCCCACGAGGTTTTTGGAAAGCGCAAAAGGAAGTTTTGCGGAGTCCAGGGGCCAGACGCCAGGGTCCCTGGCGTCTGGCCCTGGAGTCCGAGAAGGACTCTTGCCTTTCGGGAGAAACCGACTTTGTGGAGGATTTTACTCCAAGTTTCGACCCCAAGGCTCAACATATAAATAGAGGGGTAGGGCTAGCACCCAAGACACATCAAGAAACACCAAGCCGTGTGTCGGCTACCCCGTCCCCTCTAGTTTATCCTCCGTCAAAGTTTTCGTAGTGCTTAGGCGAAGCCTTGCGGAGATTGTTCTTCACCAACACCGACACCACACCGTCGTGCTACCGGAACTCATCTACTACTTCGCCCCTCTTGCTGGATCGAGAAGGCGAGGATGTCATCGAGCTGAACGTGTGCTGAACGCGGAGGTGCCGTACGTTCGGTACTTGATCGGGACAGATCGTGAAGGTGTACGACTACATCAACCGCAGTGATAAATGCTTCCGCTTACGGTCTATGAGGGTACGTAGACAACACTCTCCCCACTCGTTGCTATGCATCACCATGATCCTGCGAGTGCATAGGAATTTTTTTGAAATTACTACGTTCCCCTACAGTGGCATTATGCGTAGATGTTATATGCACGAGTAGAACACAAGTGAGTTGTGGGCGATACAAGTCATACTGCTTACCAGCATGTCATACTTTGGTTCGACGGTATTGTTGGATGAAGCGGCCCGGACCGACATTACGCGTACGCTTACGCGAGACTGGTTCTACCGATGTGCTTTGCACACAGGTGGCTGGCGGGTGTCAGTTTCTCCAACTTTAGTTGAACCGGGTGTGGCTACGCTCGGTCCTTGAGAAGGTTAAAATAGCACTAACTTGACGAACTATCGTTGTGGTTTTGATGCGTAGGTAAGAACGGTTCTTGCTCAGCCCGTAGCAGCCACGTAAAACTTGCAACAACAAAGTAGAGGACGTCTAACTTGTTTTTGCAGGGCATGTTGTGATGTGATATGGTCAAGACGTGATGCTATATTTTGTTGTATGAGATGATCATGTTTTGTAACCGAGTTATCGGCAACTGGCAGGAGCCATATGGTTGTTGCTTTATTGTATGCAATGCAATCGCCCTGTAATGCTTTACTTTATCACTAAGCGGTAGCGATAGTCATAGAAGCATAAGTTGGCATGACGACAACGATGCCACGATGGAGATCAAGGTGTCGCGCCGGTGACGATGGTGATCATGACGGTGCTTCGGAGATGGAGATCACAAGCACAAGATGATGATGGCCATATCATATCATTTATATTGATTGCATGTGATCTTTATCTTTTATGCATCTTATTTTGCTTAGATCGACGGTAGCATTACAAGATGATCTCTCACTAAATTTCAAGGTATAAGTGTTCTCCCTGAGTATGCACCGTTGCGAAAGTTCTTCGTGCTGAGACACCACGTGATGATCGGGTGTGATAGGCTCTACGTTCAAATACAACGGGTGCAAAACAGTTGCACACGCGGAATACTCAGGTTAAACTTGACGAGCCTAGCATATGCAGATATGGCCTCGGAACACTGAGACCGAAAGTTCGAGCGTGAATCATATAGTAGATATGATCAACATAGTGATGTTCACCATTGAAACTACCCCATCTCACATGATGATCGGACATGGTTTAGTTGATATGGATCACGTGATCACTTAGAGGATTAGAGGGATGTCTATCTAAGTGGGAGTTCTTATGTAATATGATTTATTGAACTTTAATTTATCATGAACTTAGTCCTGGTAGTATTAGCATATCTATGTTGTAGATCAATAGCTCGCGTTTAGCTCCCCTGTTTTATTTTGATATGTTCCTAGAGAAAACTAAGTTGAAAGATGATAGTAGCAATGATGCGGACTGGGTCCGTGATCTGAGGTTTATCCTCATTGCTGCACAGAAGAATTATGTCCTTGATGCACCGCTAGGTGACAGACCTATTGCAGGAGCAGATGCAGACATTATGAATGTTTGGCTAGCTCAATATGATGACTACTTGATAGTTTAGTGCACCATGCTTAACGGCTTAGAATCGGGACTTCAAAGACGTTTTGAACATCATGGACTGTCGGTGTACAAAAGAAGGGGCGCACCTTTGTACCCCTTTACCTGTGCACGGGCAGTCGGAGCCGCGCCCACGGTCGCACCAAGCAGAACAGGGGAGGTGAACCAAGGTAAAACCGAAGCCCAAGACAGCCAAAGCAACGCCAAGACCAAGGACGCAAAGAAGAAGAGGGGCGGAGCAGTTTCCCCCGGCAAGACCCTCGCCGGGGGCGGCCTCAGCGGCCCCGGCAAGACCCTTGCCGGGGTAGCACACCCCACACACCAACAGAGCGAGCCACCCTTGAGCCCACGGTCCCCAACAGCATCGTCCACGTGGGGCCAGGGCTCGGGAGGCACCTCTGTGGTGGCATGCAGATCTTTGTGAAGACATATTCAAGATCAGATGAGGATTAGAAGACAACGATCCTCGGCAAGATCCTTACCGAGGAGAGCCACAAGACCCCCGGCAAGATTCTTGCCGGGGACGACAGCACGACACGGCAAGACCCTTGCCAGGCCCCACGGCAAGGCTCTCGCCGAAGACGCCAACAGGGCTACTGCCAGGCCCGCACCAGCCAAGTCTCCACCACCGTTCGCATGCAGCTGCTGGCCCAAACCAGCTGGGCAGGCACCTGCGTGGCAACATGCAGCTTCCAGGCCAACTCAGCAGGCGCCTGCGTGGCGGCATGCTGATCTTCGTGAAGGCCCTACCACCGCGCCACCTCAGCTGCCTGCCTACCTACATGGCGCCGCACGCATCGCTGGCCAGGGCGCGTGTCGAAGCGAGGAGGAGCGGTGACGGACGGGACGAGCCTCACCCCCGTCCCCGATAAAGCTAGGGGACACCTCACCGGTGCATTAAATGCGACTTGTCCTGTAATACAAGCGATAAGCTCGTAATACTGTACGCCTTTCCACCTCCTGTGTGCCACTGTGGCAGCCCCTTTCGACTATAAAAGGAGGCCCATGGCATACTGGAGAAGGATTCGGCTCTTTCGAACCACACACTCACCACAGCTAGTTCGAGAGCTCAACAACTCTCTGAAATACACCCACCAAAGCAGGACTAGGGTTTTACGCATCCTCGCGGCCCGAACCTGGGTAAACGATCCTTGTGCTGACTACTGATCCTGCTCTTCTTGTAACCCTGTGCCCCGGCAACCGTAGTAGGGATTCTTGTGATCCCATAGGTGTTGTTCCACACCGACAACTTTGGCGCACCAGGTAGGGGTCGCAATTGTGAGAATCTGGTCTAGTAGTTAGCCTAGCAGCTCTTCGTCGCCATGGATCCCAAGAAGAAGAAGGCCACGGTGATCGGCTCGTTGGGAGCCGAACGGCCCGTGCCGGTGCGGATGAGCAGTGGACCGGTCGCGGACAGGACCACGGTCCGCGAGCACCAGCATCGCCCTGGCAGTCAGAGCCTGGTGAGCGGCATCGTTCGCACGCCAGACGACCGGCCACACATCGCCAGATCCAAAGACGGAGCTGGGGCCCCCGCAGGCGGCGCGGGGCCCTCCAAGGGTGTCGTTGTGCCACCTCCGGGCGACGCAGCAACCTCCAAGACGCCCACACCGGCAACCACTGCGCGCTCTTCCCATGGTGTGCGCGCCGAGCAGCGTCACCGCGCTAGTGACCCTGGGCACCGCTGTGGGAAGAGCCCTGTGCGTCATCCGCGGGATGAAGGGGTTCAGCATGCCCGCCGAAGTGCTGGCGAAAATGGCACGCAGCCGCTGGGTCGTAATGGAGCTCCTTCTAACGCAGTTAGAAGTCGAAGCGCGCCGCGATCCACGCAGCTGTCGCCGCCGCCCACGCCAGCAGAAGCTTTGGCGCGCGCGCAGCTGCTCCTCGACTTCCCTCCTGCTGCAGAGAAGCTCGATGAGTGGAGGGCCACCATCCGGAGCCTCTTCGCCATCGCCAGCAAAGACGATCCGTGACCGGCGGGGCCCTTGGGTCGGCACTCCACCGAGCCACCACGTGCTGGCGCCGGGAGGACCGGGGGAGCTGCGGCCACGGTGCACTCTCCTCCTCCTCGCCAGCCGCCGCAGGCGTCGGCCCGTTGTGATGACGCTTGTGATAACATCTCCATAGCGTCGTCTGACCCGCGGACCCTCCGCGACCAGCGCCAAGTTCTTCGAGAACGAGCTCACGAAGATGCTCGGACCACCATCGCGCGCCGGCGTGATACACGCCACCAGTCGGACAAGCGGGCGGGACCCGCTATGGACTGCCCAGCACCGGGGGGCTCCGACGGCCTACCTTAGAGGTGGGCTGCCTGGCCTTTACCCGTGAGCTGCGGCAGTTCCAGTGGCCGTCCCACCGCACGTTCAAGCCTGACGTCAGCGAGAAGTACACTGGCAAGACCCATCCGTCCGATTTCCTCAGCATCTACACCATCGCGATGCAGGCTGCCGGAGCTCGCGACGACAAGGTGCTTGCCAATTATTTCCTGCTGGCACTGAAGCCCAATGTTATGTCTTGGTTGATGCACTTGCCGGCGGATTCCATTTCTTCTTGGTCGGATCTGTGCCATGAGTTCGTTGGCGCCTTCACAGGAGGCCACCAAGCTCATGGCCAGGCCAGTGATCTGCATATCATTCCCCATAATGAAGGGGAAACCCTGCGCAAGTACATCCAGAGATTCAGCCGGGTGCAGTACAACATCCCCGACGTTCATCCCGCCGCTGTGATCAGCGCGTTCCATCAGAACGTGCGCAACCGCAAGATGCGCAAAGAGCTGGCGATGACCAAGGTTAAGGATGTGGCCGAGCTCTACGTTCTGGTCGATAGATGCGCCCGGGCTAAAGAGGGAAGGAAGTACCCCGGCGAAGATGCCAGTGCGGAAACCGACTCTACCGACGAAGACGCCGCCACCCCGACGAAGAAGGGCCAGCGTCGCAACAGGAAATGCAAGGGCAAGGCCGTACTTGCCGTCGAGGGGTCTGACGACACCGGCGCTGCCAAAAAGGTCAAGGCAGACGGCCCCGACAAGGAGATTGCCGGGTGCGCCGCTTGCCGGGCCTTAGCAGCTGCCGACAAACCAGGGGGCTCTGGCAAGCAGTACTGCAAGATTCACCGCACCAAGGGCCACGACCTCCAGAACTGCCGACAAGTCAAGCTGCTTGCTGAAAAGCAAATGGCCGAGTATGAAAGGCGGGACAAGGAGAAAGGTCAGGACGGTGCCGAGGGATCCGGCAAGAAGCGTGGCGGCCAAGGAAGCCGCCCCGGCAAGGACAACCAACAAGAGAGGCCTGCCCGGGGCCGTGACAAGAAACAAGAAGACAATGATCACGACGAGGACGACGAGTCTCCAGAAGGCTACGGAGGCCATGTGCGTCGATGGTGGTGCCTCGCTGCATACTTCTCACCGCCAGCTCAAGCAGTGGGCACGTGAGATTACGGCAGCGGAGCCGTCGTTCGACGCTCAGAAGCCGCTAAGGTGGTCCAGCACGCCCCTCATCTTTGATGCCGAGGACCACCCTGACTGCACGGGTGTTTGCCATTGTTGGTCTCACCAACGATACGCAACCTCAAGGTGAACAAGATGTTGGTTGACGGCGGGGCCGCCCTGAACTTGATCTCGCCTGTCGTGATCAAAAGGCTGCAAATTCCTGATGGAGACCTCGAGGAAACGGGCACGTTTCAAGGGGTCAATCCGGGGAGGAGCCAGCCAAAGGGGAAGGTCACACTGCCCGTGACATTTGGAGGAGAGTTGAACTACAGGACAGAGAGGATCACCTTCGACATGGCCGAGATCCCCTGCCCTACAACGGGATCCTCGGCCGCCCGGCACTACCCAAGTTCATGGCAGCATCACACTACGCCTACAACATGCTAAAGATGCCCGTGCCGTTGACCATCATCTCCGTCCCCTCCGACAAGAAGGACACGCTAATCTGCGCCGACCAACTCTACCGGGAAGCAGTTGCAGCAGCTGCCGTCAAGGCACCTGCTCCTGCCGCTGAAGGCCCGGAAGGGAAGAGAAAGCCCGGCAAGACCTCTCGCACCCACTCCGGCAAGCACGCCTCTTCAGAGTGCTATGCTACCGTCGAGGACGTGCTAGAGAGCTCTACCGGCAAGAGCAAGAAATCCAAAGCCGAGCCACCGCAGACCAAGAAGGTGTCCGCCAGGGAGTATGGCACGGGAGGGGCCTTCACCATAGGCTCCACCCTTGACAGCAAATAGGAAGACGCGCTCGTCACCTTCCTGCGGGTGAATGTCGATGTGTTTGCGTGGCAAGCATCCGACATCCCTGGTGTTCCCAGGGAGGTGATTGAGCACCACCTAGCTATCTGTCCTCATGCACGGCCCGTCAAGCAGAAGGTCAGAAAGCAGGCTCTGGAGAGGCAGGAGTTCATCACAAAGGAGATCAGGAAGTTGGAAGCGGTAGGTTTGGTGAGAGGAGTGCTCCACCCGACGTGGTTGGCCAATCCGGTAGTGGTGCGCAAGGCAAATGGGAAGTGGAGGCTGTGTATTGACTACACAGATATCAATAAGGCTTGTCCTAAGGACCCCTTCCCGTTGCCGCGCATCGACCAGATTGTCGACTCCACGGCCGGGTGTGATTTGTTGTCATTCCTCGACGCCTACTCGGGCTACCACCAAATCTTCATGACAAGAGAAGATGAAGAGAAGACAGCATTCATCACCCCATGTGGTACGTATTGCTTTTTACAGATGCCTTTCGGGTTGAAGAGTGCTGGCTCGACGTTTGCAAGAGCAGTCCAAATTGGTTTTGAACCCCAGCTCCATAGAAATATGGAGGCATACATGGATGACATAGTGGTCAAAACCAAAGACGGGGCAACTCTTGTGCAAGATCTGGAAGAGACATTTGCCAACCTGTGCAAGATCAACCTCAAGCTGAACCCTGAGAAGTGTGTCTTCGGCGTTCCGTCCGGCAAGCTTCTCAGGTTCTTTGTGTCGCAGTGCGGGATCGAGGCAAACCCAGACAAAATCAAGGCTATTGAGCATATTGAGGCGCCCAAGCGGATCAAGGATGTGCGTCGGCTCACCGGCTGCGTCGCCGCCATGAGCCGATTCATCTCCAAGTCCGCCGAGCGCGCCCTTCCTTTCTTCAAAATCTTGAAGAAGGCAGGCCCAATGGAGTGGACCCTAGAAGCCGAGGCAGCATTGCAGGATCTGAAGAAATACCTTTCCTCCACGCCAATACTGGTTGCACCTAAAGCACAAGAGTCGTTGCTGCTGTATCTGGCGGTGACAAATCAAGTGGTCAGCGCCGCACTGGTGGCACAGAGGGAGGTCAACGAGGAGGCAGTGACGGCGGCAGAACCAGCGAATGGCGAACCAAAGATTCCCCCGGCAGGGCCTGGTGCTGGCAAGGCGAGGCCCCCGGCGGAGTCTGATGCCACCAAGGCAGTGCCTGCGCGGTCGAGTGAGGTGGTGTAGAAGAAGAAGATGATGCAGCACCTGGTTTACTTTGTCAGCTCCCTCTTGCAGGGAGCTAGATCGAGGTACTCCGGTGTGCAGAAATTGCTCTTCGGCCTCCTTATGGCCTCGAGGAAGCTGCGTCATTACTTCCAAGCCCACGAGATCACTGTCGTCACCCGCCTCCCGTTGCAACGGATACTGCATAACCCAGATGCAACCGGAAGGATTGTGGAATGGGCCTTGGAGTTATCAAGTTTCGGTTTGAAGTTTGAAAGTACCTCGACAATCCAGAGCAGAGTCTTGGCGGAGTTCATTGTAGAATGGACCTCAACGCCTGACGAAGAAATCCAGGAGACCACTCTCCCCGGCAAGGAAGCAGACCGCGACTGGATCATGTACTTTGATGGGGCTTTCTCGCTGCAAGGCGCCGGTGCCGGTGTGCTGCTCGTCGCGCCCACCGGAGAGCACCTCAAGTACATGATCCAGATGCACTTCCCCAGGGAGATGTCCACCAACAACACTGCTGAGTACGAGGGATTGCTCGCCGGTCTCAGGATCGCGGCTGACCTCGGGGTTAAGAAGCTCATCGTCAGGGGTGACTCGCAGCTTGTTGTTAGGCAGGTCAACAAGGATTACCAGAGCCCATTGATGGAGGCCTACATAGATGAGGTGAGGAAGCTGGAGGAATGCTTTGATGGTATCCAAGCGGAGCACGTCCCCCGAATGGAGAACGACATCTCCGAGTACCTTTCAAAGCGTGCTGCACTCAAGCTACCTGTGGAACCTGGTACCTTTTTGCTCCGGTTAACTCAACCATCCGTCGAGCCATCAACGGGGCAGAACAAGCGGAGGAAGTCAGGTCCCGGCAAGTACTTTCCTACCGAGCCCCCTGGGGCTGCCGGCAAGGGTGCTGCCGCGGACGCTGGGCCTGCCCAAGAGCAACTGGCTCCGGCAGGGCGTCAAGCCCTGGCCGTAGAGACAGTCGCTCCCATGGCGGAAGAGATGCCTTTGGTCCTTGCCATCGAGCCCCAGGCTCCGGCATGGGCGCAGCATACCGTCCAATTGCTCCAAACAGGGGAGCTTCCTGAGGAGCAGGAAGAAGCGGAGAAAGTAGCTCGTCGGTCCGCCCTGTACCAGTTCATCGATGACGTCCTGTACAGGAGAAGGCCGAACGGTGTGAAACTGAAGTGCATCCCCTGGGAGGAAGGACTGGAGTTGTTGGCAGAGATACATGGAGGCATATGTGGCTCCCACATAGGGTCGAGGGCCCTTGCTGGAAAGGCGTTCCGGCAAGGTTTCTTCTGGCCCACCGCCCTCTAGGATGCGACGGCACTAGTAACCAAGTGTGAAGCGTGTCAGTTCCATTCAAAGAAGCTTCATCAACCAGCTCAAGCCCTTCAAACAATCCCTCTCCTGGCCATTCTTGGTCTGGGGGCTCGATATACTGGGCCCTTTCCCCGCGCTGTCGGGGGCTTTGAGTACTTGTACGTCGCAATCGACAAGTTCACAAAGTGGCCGGAAGTGGAAGCAGTGAGAAAGGTGACTGCTCAATCAGCCGTCAAGTTCTTCAAGGGACTGGTCTGCCGTTTTGGTGTGCCAAACAGAGTCATCACCGACAACGGCACGCAGTTCACAAGCCACACCTTCATGCAATACATTCAAGACCTCGGTAGCAAGGTCTGTTTTGCTTCCGTGGCACACCCACGGAGCAACGGCCAAGCGGAGAGGGCAAATGCTGAAGTGTTGTGAAGCCTGAGAACGAAGACCTTTGACAAGCTGCACAAGAGTGGAAGGCGCTGGATTGATAAGTTGCCGGCGGTTCTTTGGTCGATCAGGACGACACCAAATCGAGCCACCAGCCAGACACCTTTTGCCCTGGTATACGGGGCAGAAGCAGTTCTCCCCACGGAACTCATATACGGGTCACCTCGAGTGCTCGCTTATGATGAGCTTGAGCAAGAGCAGTTGCGCCAAGATGACGCGACGCTCCTTGAGGAAGATCGTCTTCGGGCGGCTGTGAGAGCAGCACGCTACCAGCAAGCCTTGCGCCGCTACCATAGCCGCAAGGTTCATGCCCGAAGCTTTGAGGAAGGCGACCTTGTTCTTCGGCGCGTTCAGTCGGCCAAGAATTCCAACAAGTTGACGCCAAAGTGGGAAGGCCCTTATCGGGTAATGCGAGTCACCAGGCCCGGCGCAGTTTGCCTGGAGACCGAAGATGTTGTCCCAGTGAGCAACTCCTGGAACATCGAGCATCTTCGCAAGTTTTACCCATAAGGCGCGGCTTGCCGGGCCTCCCGGCAAGCCACCTTTTGTACAAGCTTTGCCGGCAAGGCATGTAACCCTTCGTACTCTGAGCATAAATAAATGAAGCACTGGCGCCCTAAGTTATAGCATGCATGCTAGGTCGAGTCTCTTCCTTGGTTAGGGTTGATAGTGCTTAGCGGCGACTAACCCCTAGCCTAGAGGTCGAGTGCGCGTCTATCTGTTTCTTTTCTGTCCTCCTTTGGTTCGCAGGGCACATGAGCACTTCTGCTGAGCTACTTGGAAGAAAGGAAACAGACCGACGTCCCGACCCCGGCAAACCAGAGTTGCCAGGGGCTACAAGCACAAGGATCCAACCGCGGCAAGACAATGTTGCCGAGGGCTGCAGATCCAGATAAGTCTTTCATCCTCTATCATGCATTTCGGAACGGAACTGGGATATGTGAAACCTCGTTTTATTTCTAGGCCACCGTGCTCCCCTTTTCTATACCCAAGGATTATCTCTTGGGCCCGGATTTGGTTGTAGTCACGGTGGCAAGGAAGTAGAACGAGGAGCCTAAGCCCGCTTCATCCCTGCCTCCGCCAAGGGCGCGAGAATGGTCGAGCGAAGTGGGGGACAGCAAGGCCTGTTGCCGGGTGAAAACGTTTATCTTAAATTGTAACAAGGATTCGCTCCTTGTCGCGGGCTCTACCCACGAACGAAAAACCCGGCAAACATCCCTTTTTCATTAAAAACATCCCACACAGGTACAGTCCGTACGGAATGAAAAACATGAACAAGGGGGATTACAAGCTTTAAATTTAACAAGGCCCGAAGGCTTACAGATTAAAAAAGAGATGAGATGCCCGTGATCCCTTTCTTGTCCCTCTCCTCAGGAGGCAGGTCAAGGAGGCGAAAGGGCAAAAGGGGTGCCTAGGCGAGCTACGAGCAGCAGAAAGCACCAAGAGAACACCTCGGTTGCTGCCCACGGGTGGGCCGATGATGACGGTGCCGGGAAAGGAGCTGGAAGACGAGGCGGCAGGACCGGCAATACGCGATGAAGGCGTCGGTGCCCGCGTACTCCGAGTTGACGGCCTTGCCGCCCGCCCTCTTCCTCTTCCGCAGCCTCCCGACGCCAGCCGCCCAAGGAGACGGCCCCGAGAAGTTCAAGGAGCTGGCCCCACCCCCAGCAAAACTCTGTCGGAGGAGCGGCCAGGTGCGGATGCTGCTGCTGCCGCACCCGCCCAGGTGCGGGGCGTCCGGCGCCTAGTCGGACTCATCCCCGTCATCTGCCCCGCTGTCCTCCTCGTCACTTTCGCTCGAGGAAGAGCTTCCATCGTCGGAATCTCCGTCGGAGGAGCTCTCCACGCAGCACTTCAGGCGAGTCCCAAAGTCTTCGAAGACCTTGACGGAGAGCAGGCCGTCCTCCATTAATTTGAAGTAGAGGACGAGCCCCGCCGTCAGGCTGTGGATGCAAGCGAACATCTTCCATCCGCAATGGAGGTACATGACCCGAGGAGCCGGGAAGTCGACATCGACCCGCGTGCCCCCATTCCCACAGCCCCTCATGTGCAATCTGAGGGATTGGGGCGGGTCACACTCCATCTCCCGAGCAAACGGGGCGGGAAGACAAAGACAGCGACGCGGAGGCCGGCGCAGCCTGATGAAGAACTCGCGGGGCTGGTCCCCGACATGGCCTTCCATCGGAAAAGGCACTACGACCTCTGCCCGGCCTCGCCCACGGCCTCGCCCCCTCCCCTTTCCCCTCGCGGCCGGCTCCACCACCGCGGGCTCAGGAGGGGGAGGGACGCGCCGTCGAGCAGCGACCCTCGCCGCCACCGACGAAGGACCAGGATTCGCTTTCTCCATGGCGAGTGAAAGGACGAAGCGGAAGCAGGAGGAGATAGATGACAGAAGAGTGCGGGATGCCATCCCCCCTTCCCCCTCCTTATAAAGGGGTGGGGTCGGGGCTCGGCCGCCCGCTCGGCCAATCCAGCCACCAGAGGCGCAGGGAATCGGGACCGACCCGCTGCCCCAACCAGCAACGGCCCAGTTTCCCGCCTCCACCGCCTGCCACCCCAAGCGCATGGAGGAAAAGTGGCGAACGTGCAGAATCGAGGGGACGGGTGAGGCGACCTCTCCCCACCCCATGATCATGGGGTGTGGACGCCTTGAAGACCGTGACCCGGCCCCGCGCGGTAAAAGAGCCGCGCCTCCACGCCTCCCTCTTTTTATGGGGAAGGCGCGAGCCGCCTCTTTACTATGATGTGACGCATGCATGCGGGAACTGCCCCACGCATGCCGCCCATGTCACGCGCACCCCGCCACGCCGGGCCACGCCGTGCGCAGGTCGTGGGAAGCGAAGCGCGCGAAAAGTTTTACCGCGGTAAAAACCGCCCCGCCTGCCCACGCACCATTTTGGGCCTGGCCCAACAACGTGTCGCGCTTATGTGTGGCCCAGGCCCGGGGGCTCCTGTCGGTGTATAAAAGAAGGGGCACACCTTTGTACCCCTTTACCTGTGCACGGGCAGTCGAAGCCGCGCCCACGGTCGCACCAAGTAGAACAGGGGAGGTGAACCAAGGTAAAACAAAAGCCCAAGACAGCCAGAGCAACGCCAAGACCAAGGACGCAAAGAAGTAGAGGGGCGGAGCAGTTTCCCCCGGCAAGACCCTTGCCGGGGGCGGCCTCAGCGGCCCCGGCAAGACCCTTGGCGGGGCAGCACGCCCCACACACCAACAGAGCGAGCCACCCTTGAGCCCACGGTCCCCAACACCATCGTCCACGTGGGGCCAGGGCTCGGGAGGCACCTCTGTGGTGGCATGCAAATCTTTGTGAAGACATATTCAAGATCAGATGAGGATTAGAAGACAACGATCCTTGGCAAGATCCTTACCGAGGAGAGCCACAAGACCCCCTGCAAGATTCTTGCCGGGGACGACAGCACGACACGGCAAGACCCTTGCCGGGCCCCCCGGCAAGGCTCTCGCCGAAGACGCCAACAGGGCCACTGCCAGGCCCGCACCAGCCAAGTCTCCACCGCCGTTCGCATGCAGCTGCCGGCCCAAACCAGCTGGGCAGGCACCTGCGTGGCAACATGCAGCTTCCAGGCCAACTCAGCAGGCGCCTGCGTGGTGGCATGCAGATCTTCGTGAAGACCCTACCACCGCGCCACCTCAGCTGCCTGCCTACCTACATGGTGTCGCACGCATCGCTGGCCAGGGCGCGTGTCGAAGCGAGGAGGAGCGGCAACGGACAGGACAGGCCTCACCCTCGTCCCCGATAAAGCTAGGGGACACCTCAGCGGCGCATTAAATGCGACTTGTCCTGTAATACGAGTGATAAGCTCGCAATACTGTATGCCTTTCCACCTCCCGTGTGCCACTGTGGCAGCCCCTTTCGACTATAAAAGGAGGCCCATGGCATACTGGAGAAGGATTCGGCTCTTTCGAACCACACGCTCACCACAGCTAGTTCGAGAGCTCAAGAACTCTCTGAAATACACCCACCAAAGCAGGACTAGGGTTTTACGCATCCTCGCGGCCCGAACATGGGTAAACGATCCTTGTGCTGACTACTGATCCTGATCTTCTTGCAACCCTGCGCCCTGGCAACCGTAGTAGGGATTCTTGTGATCCCATAGGTGTCGTTCCACACCGACATGGACCATATGAGATGTTCCAGGAGTTGAAGTTAATATTTCAAGCAAATACCCGAGTTGAGAGATATGAAGTCTCCAACAAGTTCTATAGCTAAAAGATGGAGGAGAATAGCTCAAGCAGTGAGCATGTGCTCAGATTGTCTGGGTACTACAATCGCTTGAATCAAGTGGGAGTTAGTCTTCCAGATAAAATAGTGATTGACAGAACTCTCTAGTCACCATCACCAAGTTAGTAGAACTTCGTGATGAACAATAGTATGCAAGGGATGACGAAAATGATTCCCGAGTTTTTCATGATGATGAAATCGATGAAGGTAGAAATCAATAAAGAGCATCAAGTGTTGATGGTTAACAAGACCACTAGTTTCAAGGAAAAGGGCAAAGGGAAGAAGGGAAACTTCAAGAAGAACGGCAAGCAAGTTGCAGCTCAAGTGAAGAAGCCCAAGTCTGGACCTAAGCCTGAGACTAAGTGCTTTTACTTCAAAGGGACTGGTCACTGGAAGCGGAACTGCCCCAAGTATTTGGCGGATAAGAAGGATGGCAAAGTGAACAAAGGTATATTTGATATACATGTTATTGATGTGTACCTTACTAGTGTTTATAGCAACCCCTCAATATTTGATACTAGTTCAGTTGCTAAGATTAGTAACTCGAAACGGGAGTTGCAGAATGAACAGAAACTAGTTAAGGGCGAGGTGACGATGTGTGTTGGAAGTAGTTCCAAGATTGATATGATCATCATCGCACACTCCCTATACTTTCAGGATTAGTGTTGAACCTAAATAAGTGTTATTTAGTGTTTGCGTTGAGCATGAATATGATTTGATCATGTTTATTGCAATACGGTTATTCATTTAAGTTAGAGAATAATTGTTGTTCTGTCTACATGAATAAAACCTTCTATGGTCATACACCCAATGAAAATGGTTTGTTGGATCTCGATCGTGGTGATACACATTTTCATAATATCGAAGCCAAAAGATGCAAAGTTAATAATGATAGTGCAACTTATTTGTGGCACTGCCATTTAGGTCATATTGGTGTAAAGTGCATGAAGAAACTCCATGCTAATGGACTTTTGGAATCACTTGATGCTTGCGAACCATGCCTCATGGGCAAGATGACTAAGACTCCGTTCTCCGGAACAATGGAGCGAGCAACAGATTTGTTGGAAATCATACATGTTGATGTATGTGGTCCGATGAATATTGAGGCTCGCGGTGGGTATCATTATTTTCTGACCTTCACAGATGATTTGAGCAGATATGGGTATATCTACTTGATGAAACATAAATCTGAAATAGTTGAAAAGTTCAAAGAATTTCAGAGTGAAGTGGAGAATCATTGTAACAAGAAAATAAAGTTTTTCTGCGATTTGATCGCGGAGACGAATATTTGAGTTACAAGTTTGGCCTTCAATTAAAACAATGTGGAATGGTTTCACAAACTCATGCCACCTGGAACACCACAGCATAATGGTGTGTCCGAACGTCATAACCGTACTTTATTGGATATAGTACAATCTATGATGTCTCTTACCGATTTACCACTATCGTTTTGGGGTTATGCATTAGAGACAGCTGCATTCACGTTAAATAGGGCACCATCTAAATCCGTTGAGACGACGCCTTACGAACTATGGTTTGGCAAGAAACCAAAGTTGTCGTTTCTTAAAGTTTGGGGTTGCGATGCTTATGTGAAAAGTTTCATCCTGATAAGCTCAAACCCAAATCGGAGAAATGTGTCTTCATAGGATACCCAAAGGAGACAGTTGGGTACACCTTCTATCACAGATCCAAAGGCAAGACATTCATTGCTAAGAATGGATCCTTTCTAGAGAAGGAGTTTCTCTCGAAAGAAGTGAGTGGGAGGAAAGTAGAACTTGATGAGGTAATTGTACCTTCTCTCGAATTAAAAAGTAGCTCATCACTGAAATCAGTTCCAGCGATACCTACACGAATTAGTGAGGAAGTTAATGATGATGATCATGAAACTTCAGATCAAGTTTCTACCAAACCTCGTAGGTCAACCAGAGTGAGATCCGCACTAGAGTGATACGGTAATCTTGTTCTGGAGGTCATGTTACTTGACCATAACAAACCTACGAACTATGAGGAAGCGATGATGAGCCCAGATTCCGCAAAATGGCTTGAGGCCATTAAATCTGAGATGGGATCCATGTATGAGAACAAAGTACGGACTTTGATTGAATTGCCCAATGATCGGAGAGCCATCGAGATTAAATGGATCTTCAAGAGGAATACGGACGCTGATAGTAGTGTTACTATCTACAAAGCTAGAATTGTCGCAAAAGGTTTTCGACAAGTTCACGGTGTTGACTACGATGAGAGTTTCTCACTCGTATCTATGCTTAAGTCTGTCCGAATCATGTTAGCAATTGCCGCATTTTATGAAATCTGGCAAATGGATAAACAAAACTGCATTCCTTAATGGATTTATTAAAGAAGAGTTGTATATGATGCAACCAGAAGGTTTTGTCAATCCTAAAGGTGCTAACAAAATATGCAAGCTCCAGCAATCCATCTATGGATTGGTGCAATCATCTCGGAGTTGGAATATACGCTTTGATAAGTTGATCAAAGCATATAATTTTATACAGACTTGCGGTGAAGCCTGTATTTACAAGAAAGTGAGTGGGAGCACTACAGCATTTTTGATAACTAAATGTGAATGACATATTGTTGATCGGAAATAATGTAGAATTATTCTGCAAAGCATAAAGGAGTGTTTAAAAAGGAGTTTTTCAAAGAAAGACCTCGGTGAAGCTGCTTACATATTGAGCATCAAGATCTATAGAGATAGATCAAGACGCTTGATAAGTTTTTTCAATGAGTACATACCTTGACAAGATTTTGAAGTAGTTCAAAATGGAACAGTCATCTAAAGAGTTCTTGCCTGTGTACAAGGTGTGAAATTGAGTAAGACTCAAAGCCCGACCACGGCAGAAGATAGAAAGAGAATGAAAGTCATTCCCTATGCCTCAGCCATAGGTTCTATAAAGTATGCCATGCTGTGTACCAGATCTATTGTATACCCTACACTGAGTTTAGCAAGGGAGTACAATAGTGATCTAGGAGTAGATCACTGGACATCGGTCAAAATTATCCTTAGTGGAATAAGGATATGTTTCTCGATTATGGAGGTGACAAAAGGTTCGTCGTAAAGGGTTACGTCGATGCAAGTTTTGACTCTGATCCAGATAACTCAAAGTCTCAATCTGGATACATATTGAAAGACGGAGCAATTAGCTAGAGTAGCTCCGTGCAGAGCATTGTTGACATAGAAAATTGCAAAATACATATGGATCTGAATATTGCAGACTCGTTGACTAAACTTCTCTCACAAGCAAAACATGATCACACCTTAGTACTCTTTGGGTGTTAATCACATAGCGATGTGAACTAGATTATTGACTCTAGTAAACCCTTTGGGTGCTGGTCACATGACGATATGAACTATGGGTGTTAATCACATGGTGATGTGAACTATTGGTGTTAAATCACATGGCGATGTGAACTAGATTATTGACTCTAGTGCAAGTGGGAGACTGAAGGAAATATGCCCTAGAGGCAATAATAAAGTTATTATTTATTTCCTTATATCATGATAAATGTTTATTATTCATGCTATAGTTGTATTAACCGGAAACATGATACATGTGTGAATACATAGACAAACAGAGTGTCACTAGTATGCCTCTACTTGACTAGCTCGTTGATCAAAGATGGTTATGTTTCCTAGCCATAGACATGAGTTGTCATTTGATTAACGGGATCACATCATTAGGAGAATGATGTGATTGACTTGACCCATTCCGTTAGCTTAGCACTCGGTCGTTTAACTCCCGTTTACCGGAGGAACACTTTGTGTGCTACCAAACGTCACAACGTAACTGGGTGATTATAAAGGTGCTCTACAGGTGTCTCCAAAGGTACTTGTTGGGTTGGCGTATTTCGAGATTAGGATTTGTCACTCCGATTGTCGGAGAGGTATCTCGGGGCCCACTCGGTAATGCACATCACTATAAGCCTTGCAAGCATTGTAACTAATGAGTTAGTTGCGGGATGATGTATTACGGAACGAGTAAAGAGACTTGCCGGTAACGAGATTGAACTAGGTATTGAGATACCGACGATCGAATCTCGGGCAAGTAACATACCGATGACAAAGGGAACAACGTATGTTGTTATGCGGTCTGACCGATAAAGATCTTCGTAGAATATGTAGGAGCCAATATGGGCATCCAAGTTCCGCTATTGGTTATAGACCAGAGAGGTGTCTCGGTCATGTCTACACAGTTCTCAAACCCGTAGGGTCCGCACGCTTAACGTTCGTTGACGATATAGTATTTATGAGTTATGTATGTTGGTGACCGAACGTTGTTCGGAGTTTTGGATGAGATCACGGATATGACGAGGAACTCCGGAATGGTCCGGAAGTAAAGATTGATATGTGGATAGTAGTGTTTGATCTCTGGAAGGGTTCCGGAATCCATCGGAAGAGGTTCCGGATGTTTCCCGAAATGTTTGGGCACGAGAACAGTTTATCTGGGCCAAAGGGGAAAGCCCACGAGGTTTTTGGAAAGCGCAAACGGAAGTTTTGCGGAGTCCAGGGGCCAGACGCCAGGGTCCCTGGCGTCATCGGGAACCGTGGCGTCTGGCCCTGGAGTCCGAGAAGGACTCTTGCCTTTCGGGTGAAACCGACTTTGTGGAGGCTTTTACTCCAAGTTTCGACCCCAAGGCTCAACATATAAATAGAGGGGTAGGGCTAGCACCCAAGACACATCAAGGAACACCAAGCCGTGTGCCAGCTACCCCGTCCCCTCTAGTTTATCCTCCATCAAAGTTTTTGTAGTGCTTAGGCGAAGCCCTACGGAGATTGTTCTTCACCAACACCGACACCACGCCGTCGTGCTGCCGGAACTCATCTACTATTTCGCCCCTCTTGCTGGATCGAGAAGGCGAGGACGTCATTGAGCTGAACGTGTGCTGAACGCGGAGGTGCCGTACGTTCGGTACTTGATCGGGACGGATCGTGAAGGTGTACGACTACATCAACCGCGTTGATAAACGCTTCCGCTTATGGCCTATGAGGGTACGTAGACAACACTCTCCCCTCTCGTTGCTATGCATCACCATGATCCTGCGTGTGCGTAGGATTTTTTTTGAAATTACTACGTTCCCCAACAGAAACACCGCCGCCACGAGGCGGAACCTTGGCGGAACCAATCTACGGCTCCGGCGGAGCTGTTCTGCCGGGGAAACATCCGTCCGGGAGGGGGAAATCATCACCATCGTCATCACCAACGATCCTCTCAACGGGAGGGGGTCAACCTTCATCAACATCTTCACCAGCACCATCTCCTCTCAAACCCTAGTTCATCTCTTGTATCCAATCTTTGTATCAAAACCTCAGATTGGTACCTGTGGGTTGCTAGTAGTGTTGATTACTCCTTGTAGTTGATGCTAGTTGGTTTACTTGGTGGAAGATCATACGTTCAGATCTATTATGCATATTAATACCCCTCTAATTATGAACATGAATATGCTTTGTGAGTAGTTACGTTTGTTCCTGAGGACATGGGAGAAGTCTTGCTATAAGTAATCATGTGAATTTGGTGTTCGTTCGATATTTTGATGAGATATATGTTGTCTCTCCTCTAGTGGTGTTATGTGAACGTCGACTACATGACACTTCACCATTGTTTGGGCCTAGAGGAAGGCATTGGGAAGTAATAAGTAGATGATGGGTTGCTAGAGTGACAGAAGCTTAAACCCTAGTTTATGCGTTGCTTCGTAAGGGGCTGATTTGGATCCATATGTTTCGTGCTATGGTACCTTAATACTTATTCTGTAGTTGCGGATGCTTGCAATAGGAGTTAATCATAAGTGGGATGCTTGTCCAAGTAAGGACAGCGCCCAAGCACCGGTCCACCCACATATCAAATTATCAAAGTACCAAACGCGAATCATATGTGCGTGATGAAAACTAGCTTGACGATAATTCCCATGTGTCCTCGGGAGCGTTTTCCTTCATATAAGAAATTTTTCAGGCTTGTCCTTTGCTACAAAAAGGATTGGGCCACCTTGCTGCACTTTATTTACACTTGCTACTTGTTACCCGTTACAAATTATCTTATCACAAACTATCTGTTACCGATAATTTCAGTGCTTGCAGAGAATACCTTACTGAAAACCGCTTGTCATTTTCTTCTGCTCCTCGTTGGGTTCGACACTCTTACTTATCGAAAGGACTATGATAGATCCCCTACACTTGTGGGTCAGCAATGCCTACACCAATTAGTGAGGAAGATTAATGATGATGATCATGAAACTTCAGATCAAGTTACTACCGAACCTCATAGGTCAACCAGAGTACGGTCCGCACCAGAGTGGTATAGTAATCCTGTTCTGGAGGTCATGTCACTTGACCATGACGAACCTACGAACTATGAGGAAGCGATGATGAGCCCAGATTCTGCGAAATGGCTTGAGGCCATGAAATCTGAGATGGGATCCATGTATGAGAACAAAGTGTGGACTTTGGTTGACTTGCCCGATGATCGGCAAGCCATAGAAAATAAATGGATCTTCAAGAGGAAGACGGACGCTGATAGTAGTGTTACTATCTACGAAGCTAGACTTGTCGAAAAAGGTTTTTGACAAGTTCAAGGTGTTGAGTACAATGAGATTTTCTCACTTATATCGGTGCTTAAAAGTCTGTCCGAATCATGTTAGCAATTGCCGCATTTTTATGAAATTTGGCAAATGGATGTCAAACCTGCATTCCTTAAATGGATTTCTTAAAGAAGAGTTGGATATGACGCAACCAGAAGGTTTTGTCGATCCTAAAGGTGCTAACAAAGTGTGCAAAGCTCCAGTGATCCATTTATCGACTGGTGCAAGCATCTCGGAGTTGGAATGTACGCTTTGATAGTGTGATCAAAGCATACAATTTTATACAGACTTGCGGTGAAGCCTGTATTTACAAGAAAGTGAGTGGGAGCACTACAGCCTTTCTGATAAGTATATGTGAATGACATATTGTTGATCGGAAATGATGTAGAATTTTCTGAAAAGCATAAAGGAGTGTTTGAAAGGGGTTTTTCAAAGAGAGACCTCGGTGAAGCTGCTTACATATTGAGCATCAAAGATCTATAGAGATAGGTCAAGACGCTTGATAAGTTTTTTCAATGAGTACATACCTTGACATGTTTTTGAAGTAAGTTCAAAATGGAACAGTCAAAGAAGGAGTTCTTGCCTGTGTTGCAAGGTGTGAAGTTGAGTAAGACTCAAAGACCGACCACGGCAGAAGATAGAGAGAGAATGAAAGTCATTCCCTATGCCTCAGCCATAGGTTCTATAAAGTATGTCATGCTATGGACCAGACCAATTGTATACCATGCCCTGAGTTTGGCAAGGGAGTACAATAGTGATCTAGGAGTAGATCACTGGACATTGGTCAAAATTATCCTTAGAGGACTAAGGAAATATTTCTCGGTTATGGAGGTGATAAAGAGTTCGTCGTAAAGAGTTACCTCGATGCAAGCTTTGACACCGATCTGGATGACTCTGAGTCTCGATCTGGATACATATTGAAAGTGGGAGCATTTAGCTAGAGTAGCTCCGTGCAGAGCATTCTAGACATAGAAATTTGCAAAATACATACGGATCTGAATGTGGCAGACCCATTGACTAAACCTCTCTCACAAGCAAAACATGATCACACCTTAGTACTCTTTGAGTGTTAATCACATGGCGATGTGAACTAGATTATTGACTCTAGTAAACCCTTTGGGTATTGGTTACATGGCGATGTGAACTATAGAGTGTTAAATCACATGACGATGTGAACTATTGGTGTTAAATCACACGGCGATGTGAACTAGATTATTGACTCTAGTGCAAGTGGGAGACTGAAGGAAATATGCCCTAGAGGCAATAATAAAGTTGTTATTTATATTTTCTTATATCATGATAAATGTTTATTATTCATGCTAGAATTGTATTAACCGGAAACTTAGTACATGTGTCAATACATAGACAAACAGAGTGTCACTAGTATGCCTCTACTTGACTAGCTCGTTGAATCAAAGATGGTTAAGTTTCCTAGCCATAGACATGAGTTGTCATTTGATTAACGGGATCACATCATTAGAGAATGATGTGATTGACTTGACCCATTCCGTTAGCTTAGCACTTGATCATTTAGTATGTTGCTATTGCTTTCTTCATGACTTATACATGTTCCTATGCCTATGAGATTATGCAACTCCCGAATACCGGAGGAACACTTTGTGTGCTACCAAACGTCACAACATAACTGGGTGATTATAAAGGTGCTCTACAGGTGTCTCCGATGGTGTTTGTTGAGTTGGCATAAATCGAGATTAGGATTTGTCACTCCGATTGTTGGAGAGGTATCTCTGGGCCCTCTCGGTAATGCACATCACTATAAGCCTTGCAAGCAATGTGACTAATGAGTTAGTTGCGGGATGATGCATTACAGAACGAGTAAAGAGACTTGCCGGTAACGAGATTGAACTAGGTATGGTGATACCTGTTGGGGAACGTAGTAATTTCAAAAAAATTCCTACGCACACTCAAGATCATGGTGATGCATAGCAACGAGAGGGGAGAGTGTTGTCCACGTACCCTCGTAGACCGAAAGTGGAAGCGTTATGACAACGCGGTTGATGTAGTTGTACGTCTTCACGATCGACCGATCCTAGTACCGAACGTACGGTACCTCCGCGATCTGCACACGTTCAGCTCGGCGACGTCCCGCGAACTCACGATCCAGTAGAGCTTCGAGGGAGAGCTTCTTCAGCACGACGGCGTGATGACGGTGATGATGAAACTACCAGCGCAGGGCTTCGCCTAAGCACTACGACGATATGACCGAGGTGGATTATGGTGGAGGGGGGCACCGCACACGGCTAAGAGATCAATGATCAACTTGTGTGTCTATGGGGTGGCCCCCTCCCCCATATATAAAGGAGTGGAGGAGGGGGGAGGGCCGGCCTCTCTATGGCGCGCCCTAGAGGAGTCCTACTCCCACTGGGAGTAGGATTCCCCCCTTCCCTAGTTGGACTAGGAGAGAAGGAAGGGGAGAGAGGGAGGAAGGAAAGGGGGGCGCCGCCCCCCTCCTAGTCCAATTCGGACCAGAGGGGAAGGGGGCGCACGGCATGCCCTGGCCTCCTCTCTCTCTCTCTCTCTCTCTCTCTCTCTCCACTATGGCCCAATAAGGCCGATATACCTACCGGGGGGGTCCGGTAACCTCCCGGTACTCCGGTAAATTCCTGAATTCACCCAGAACTATTCCGATGTCCAAATATAGGCTTCCAATATATCGATCTTTATGTCTCGACCATTTCGAGACTCCTCGTCATGTCCGTGATCATATCCGGGACTCCGAACTACCTTCGGTACATCAAAACACATAAACTCATAATACCGATCGTCACCGAACGTTAAGCGTGCGGACCCTACGGGTTCGAGAACTATGTAGACATGACCGAGACTCATCTCTGGTCAATAACCAATAGCGTAACCTGGATGCTCATATTGGTTCCTACATATTCTACGAAGATCTTTATCAGTCAAACCGCATAACAACATACGTTGTTCCCTTTGTCAACGGTATGTTACTTGCCCGAGATTCGATCGTCGGTATCTCAATACCTAGTTCAATCTTGTTACCGGCAAGTCTCTTTACTCGTTCCGTAATACATCATCCCGCAAATAACTCATTAGTTGCATTGCTTGCAAGGCTTATAGTGATGTGTATTACCAAGAGGGCCCAGAGATACCTCTCTGACAATCAGAGTGACAAATCCTAATCTTTATCTATGCCAACTCAACAAGTACCATCGGAGACACCTGTAGAGCACCTTTATAATCACCCAGTTACGTTGTGACGTTTGGTAGCACACAAAGTGTTCCTCCGATATTCGGGAGTTGCATAATCTCATAGTCATAGGAACATGTATAAGTCATGAAGAAAGCAATAGCAACATACTAAACGATCAAATGCTAAGCTAACGGAATGGGTCAAGCCAAACACATCATTCTCTAATGATGTGATCCCGTTAATCAAATGACAACTCATGTCTATGGTTAGGAAGCTTAACCATCTTTGATTCAACAAGCTAGTCAAGTAGAGGCATACTAGTGACACTCTGTTTGTCTATGTATTCACACCTGTACTAAGTTTTCGATTAATACAATTCTAGCATGAATAATAAACATTTATCATGATATAAGGAAATATAAATAATAACTTTATTATTGCCTCTAGGGCATATTTCCTTCGATACCGATGATCGAATCTCGGGCAAGTAACGTACCGATGACAAAGGGAACAACGTATGTTGTTATGCGGTTTGACCGATAAAGATCTTCGTAGAATATATAGGAGCCAATATGAGCATCCAGATTCTGCTACTGGTTATTGACCGGAGACGTGTCTCGGTGATGTCTACATAGTTCTCTAACCCGTAGGGTCCGCACGCTTAACGTTCGGTGACGATTTGTATTATGAATTTATGTGATTTGAAGTGCCACAAATAAGTTGCACTATCATTATTAAACTTATATCTTTTGGCTTCAATACTATGAATATGTGTATCACTACTATCGAGATTTAACAAAAATAGACCACTCATCAAGGGTGCATGACCATAAAAGATATTACTCATATAAATAGAACAACCATTATTCTCCGATTTAAATGATTAATCGTCTCGCATCAAACAAGATCCAGATATAATGTTCATGCTTAACGCTGGCACCAACTAACAATTATTCAGGTCTAAAACTAATCCCGAAGGTAGATGTAGAGGTAGCGTGCCGACGGCGATCGCATCGACTTTGGAACCATTTCCCACGCGCATCGTCACCTCGTACTTAGCCAATCTTCGCTTAACTCGTAGCCCCTGTTTCGAGTTGCAAATATGAGCAACAGAACCAGTATCAAATACCCAGGCGCTACTACGAGCATTAGTAAGGTACACATCAATAACATGTATATAAAATATACCTTTCACTTTGCCATCCTTCTTACCCGCCAAATACTTGGGGCAGTTCCACTTCCAGTGACCAGTCCCTTTGCAGTAGAAGCACTCTGTCTTAGACTTAGGTCCAGACTTGGGCTTCTTCACTTGAGCAACAACTTGCTTGCCGTTCTTCTTGAAGTTCCCCTTCTTTCCTTTGCCCTTTTTCTTGAAACTAGTGGTCTTGTTGACCATCAACACTTGATGATCCTTCTTGATTTCTACCTCCGCAGCCTTTAGCATCGCGAAGAGCTCGGGAATTGTCTTATCCATCCCTTCCATAGTATAGTTCATCACGAAGCTTTTGTAGCTTGGTGGCAGTGATTGAAGAACTCTGTCAATGACACTATCAACCGGAAGATTAACCCCCAGTTGAGTCAAGTGATTGTGGTACCCAGACATCTTGAGTATATGTTCACTGACAGAACTATTCTCCTCCATTTTGCAGCTGTAGAACTTATTGGAGACTTCATATCTCTCAATCCGGGCATTTGCTTGAAATATTAACTTCAACTCCTGGAACATCTCATATGCTCCATGACGTTCAAAACGTCGTTGAAGTCCCGGTTCTAAGCCATAAAGCATGGCACACTAAACTATCGAGTAGTCATCAGCTTTGCTCTGCCAGGCGTTCATAACGTCCGGCGTTGCTCCTGCGGCGGGTCTTGAACCTAGTGGTGCTTCCAGAACGTAATTCTTCTGTGCAGCAATGAGGATAATCCTCAAGTACGGACCCAGTCCGTGTAGTTGCTAACATCATCTTTCAACTTAGCTTTCTCTTGGAACGCATTAAAATTCAAAGGAACAGTAGCACGGGCCATTGATCTACAACAACATAGACATGCAAAATACTATCAGGTACTAAGTTCATGATAAATTAAAGCTCAATTAATCATATTACTTAAGAACTCCCACTTAGATAGACATCCCTCTAAGTGATCACGTGATCCATATCAACTAAACCATGTCCGATCATCATCTGAGATGGAGTAGCTTTCAATGGTGAACATCACTATGTTGATCATATCTACTATATGATTCACGCTCGACCTTTCGGTCTCAGTGTTCCGAGGCCATATCTGCATATGCTAGGCTCATCAAGTTTAACCCGAGTATTCTGTGTGTGCAAAACTGGCTTGCACCCGTTGTATGTGAACGTAGAGCTTATCACACCCGATCATCACGTGGTGTCTTGGCACGACGAACTGTAGCAACGGTGCATACTCAGGGAGAACACTTGTACCTTGAAATTTAGTGAGAGATCATCTTATAGTGCTACTGTCGTACTAAGCAAAATAAGATGCATAAAGGATAAACATCACATGCAATCAATATAAGTGATATGATATGGCCATCATCATCTTGTGCCTTTGATCTCCATATCCAAAGCACCATCATGATCGCCATCCTCATCGGCTTGACACCTTGATCTCCATCGAAGCATCGTTGTCGTCTCGCCAACTATGCTTCTACGACTATCGCTACCGCTTAGTGATAAAGTAAAGCAATTACATGGCGATTGCATTTCATACAATAAAGTGACAACCATAAGGCTCCTGCCAATTGCCGATAACTTTTACAAAACATGATCATCTCATACAACAATTTATATATCATCACATCTTGACCATATCACATCACAGCAAGCCCTGCAAAAACAAGTCAGACGTCCTCTACTTTGTTGTTGCAAGTTTTACGTGGCTGCTACAGGCTTAGCAAGAACCGTTCTTACCTACGCATCAAAACCACAACGATTTTTTGTCAAGTGTGCTGTTTTAACCTTCAACAAGGACCGGGCGTAATCAAACTCGATTCAACTAAAGTTGGAGAAACAGACACCCACTAGCCACCTGTGTGCGAAGCACGACGGTAGAACCAGTCTCATGAATGTGGTCATGTAATGTAGGTCTGGGCCGCTTCATCAAACAATACTGCTGAATCAAAGTATGACATGCTGGTAAGCACTATGACTATTATCGCCCACAACTCTTTGTGTTCTACTCGTGCATATAACATCTATGCATAGACCTGGCTCGGATGCCACTGTTGGGAACGCAGTATTTCAAAAAAATTCCTACGATTACGCAAGATCTATCTAGGAGAAGCATAGCAACGAGTGGGGAGAGTGTGTCCATGTACCCTCGTAGACCGAAAGCGGAAGCGTTTTACAACGCGGTTGATGTAGTCGTACGTCTTCACGATCCGACCGATCCTAGCACCGAACGTACGGCACCTCCGTGTTCAGCACACGTTCAGCTCGATGACGTCCCTCGTACTCTTGATCCAGTTGAGGCCGAGGGATAGTTTCGTCAGCACGACGGCGTGGCGACAGTGATGATGAAGTTACCGGTCCAGGGCTTCGCCTAAGCACTACGATGATATGACCGAGGTGTGTAACTGTGGAGGGGGGCACCGCACACGGCTAAAAGATCAACTTGTGTGTTCTAGGGTGCCCCCTCCCCACGTATATAAAGGAGGTAGGGGAGGCCGGCCGGCCCTCCTAGGGCGCGCCAGGACAGGGGAATCCTACTAGGACTCCATGTCCTAGTAGGTTTCCACCTAAGGAATAGGGGGGAGAAGGAAGGAAGAGGGGGAAGGGAAGGAAAGGGGGGCGCCACCCCCTTCCCCTAGTCCAATTCAGACCCAAGGGGTGGGGGCGCGGCCAGCCCCTCCTGGCCCTTCCTCTCTTCCCACTAAGGCCCATAGAGGCCCATTAGTTCCCTCGGGGGGTTTCGATAACCCTGTGGCACTCCGATATTTATCCGGTAACCCCCGGAACTCATCCGGTGTCCGAATAACATCGTCCAATATATGAATCTTTATGTCCCGACCATTTTGAGACTCCTCGTCATGTCTGTGATCTCATCCGGGACTCCAAACAAACTTCGGTCATCAAATCACATAACTCATAATACAAATCATCATCGAACGTTAAGTGTGCGGACCCTATGGGTTCGAGAACTATGTAGACATGACCGAGACACATCTCCGATCAATAACCAATAGCGGAATCTGGATGCTCATATTGGCTCCTATGTATTCTACGAAGATCTTTATCGGTCAAACCGCATAACAACATACGTTGTTCCCTTTGTCATCGATATGTTACTTGCCCGAGATTCGATCGTCGGTATCCTCATACCTAGTTCAATCTCGTTACCGGCAAGTCTCTTTACTCGTTCCGTAATGCATCATCCTACAACTAACTCATTAGTCACATTGCTTGAAAGGCTTATAGTGATGATCATTACCGAGAAGGCCCAGAGATACCTCTCTGATACACGGAGTGACAAATCCTAATCTTGATCTTGTTGGAAATATGCCCTAGAGGCAATAATAAATGGTTATTATTATATTTCTTTGTTCATGGTAATTGTCTATTATTCATGCTATAATTGTATTGTCCGAAAATCGTAATACATGTGTGAATACATAGACCACAACGTGTCCCTAGTAAGCCTCTAGTTGAATAGCTCGTTGATCAACAGATAGTCATGGTTTCCTGACTATGGACATTGGATGTCATTGATAACGGGATCACATCATTAGGAGAATGATGTGATGGACAAGACCCAATCCTAAGCATAGCATACAAGATCGTGTAGTTTCGTTTGCTAGAGCTTTTCCAATGTCAAGTATCTTTTCCTTAGACCATGAGATCGTGCAACTCCCGGATACCGTAGGAGTGCTTTGGGTGTGCCAAACGTCACAACGTAACTGGGTGACTATAAAGGTGCACTACGGGTATCTCCGAAAGTGTCTGTTGGGTTGGCACGGATCGAGACTGGGATTTGTCACTCCGTGTGACGGAGAGGTATCTCTGGGCCCACTCGGTAATGCATCATCATAATGAGCTCAATGTGACTAAGGCGTTAGTCACGGGATCATGCATTGCGGTACGAGTAAAGAGACTTGCCGGTAACGAGATTGAAGAAGGTATTGGGATACCGACGATTGAATCTCGGGCAAGTAACATACCGATTGACAAAGGGAATTGTATACGGGATTGATTGAATCCTCGACACCGTGGTTCATCCGATGAGATCATCGTGGAGCATGTGGGAGCCAACATGGGCAGATCCCGCTGTTGGTTATTGACCGGAGAGGCGTCTCGGTCATGTCTGCATGTCTCCCGAACCCGTAGGGTCTACACACTTAAGGTCCGGTGACGCTAGGGTTGTAGAGATATATGTATGCGGAAACCCGAAAGTTGTTCGGAGTCCCGGATGAGATCCCGGACGTCATGAGAGGTTCCGGAATGGTCCGGAGGTGAAGAATTATATATAGGAAGTCCAGTTTCGGCCACCGGGAAAGTTTCGGGGCTTACCGGTATTGTACCGGGACCACCGGAAGGGTCCCGGGGGTCCACCGGGTGGGGCCACCTATCCTGGAGGGCCCCGTGGGCTGAAAGTGGAAGGGAACCAGCCCTTAGTGGGCTGGGGCGCCCCCCTTGGGCCTCCCCCCATGCGCCTAGGGTTGGGAACCCTAGGGGGTTCCCCCTTGCCTTGGGGGGCAAGGCAACCCCTTCCCCCCTTGTGGCCGGCGCCCCCCTTGAGATCCCATCTCTTGGGGCCGGCGCCCCCCCAGGGGGCCTATATAAAGGGGGGAGGGAGGGCAGCAAGCTACAGCCTTGGGCGCCTCCCTCCTCCCCTGCAACACCTCTCTCTCTCTCTCGCAGAAGCTCGGCGAAGCCCTGCAGGAGACCCGCTACATCCACCACCACGCCGTCGTGCTGCTGGATCTCCATCAACCTCTCCTTCCCCCTTGCTGGATCAAGAAGGAGGAGACATCGCTGCACCGTACGTGTGTTGAACGCGGAGGTGCCGTCCGTTCGGCACTCGGTCATCGGTGATTTTGATCACGGCGAGTACGACTCCATCATCCACGTTCATTGGAACGCTTCCGCTCGCGATCTACAAGGGTATGTAGATGCACTCCTTTCCCCTCGTTGCTAGTAGACTCCATAGATGCATCTTGGTGTGCGTAGGAAAATTTTAAATTATGCTACGATTCCCAACAGTGGCATCATGAGCCAGGCCTATGCGTAGTTACTATGCACGAGTAGAACACAAAGCAGTTGTGGGCGTTGAGTTTGCCAATTCTTCTTGCCGCTACTAGTCGTTTCTTGTTTCGGCGGCATTGTAGGATGAAGCGGCCCGGACCGACCTTACACGTACGCTTACGTGAGACAGGTTCCACCGACTGACATGCACTAGTTGCATAAGGTGGCTAGCGGGTGTCTGTCTCTCCTACTTTAGTCGGAACGGATTCGATGAAAAGGGTCCTTATGAAGGGTAAATAGAAATTGGCAAATCACGTTGTGGTCATACGTAGGTAAGAAAACGTTCTTGCTAGAAACCTACAAACCACGTAAAAAAACTTGCAACAACAATTAGAGGACGTCTAACTTGTTTTTGCAGCAAGTGCTATGTGATGTGATATGGCCAGAAGATGTGATGAATGATATATGTGATGTATGAGATTGATCATATTCTTGTAATAGGAATCACGACTTGCATGTCGATGAGTATGACAACCGGCAGGAGCCATAGGAGTTGTCTTTATTATTTTGTATGACCTGCGTGTCATTGAATAACGCCATGTAAATTACTTAACTTTGTTGCTAAACGCGTTAGCCATAGAAGTAGAAGTAATCGTTGGCGTGACGACTTCATGAAGACACAATGATGGAGATCATGGTGTCATGCCAGTGACGAAGATGATCATGGTGCCCCGAAGATGGAGATCAAAGGAGCATAATGATATTGGCCATATCATGTCACTATTTGATTGCATGTGATGTTTATCATGTTTTTGCATCTTATTTGCTTAGAACGACGGTAGTAAGTAAGATGATCCATTATAATAATTTCAAGAAAGTGTTCACCCTAACTGTGCACCGTTGCGAAGGTTCATTGTTTCGAAGCACCACGCGATGATCGGGTGTGATAGATTCTAACGTTCGAATACAACGGGTGTTGACGAGCCTAGCATGTACAGACATGGCCTCGGAACACACGCAATACACTTAGGTTGACTTGACGAGCCTAGCATGTACAGACATGGCCTCGGAACACGGAGGACCGAAAGGTCGAGCATGAGTCGTATAGAAGATACGATCAACATAGAGATGTTCACCGATCTTGACTAGTCCGTCTCACGTGATGATCGGACACGGCCTAGTTGAAGTCGGATCATGTATCACTTAGATGACCAGAGGGATGTCTATCTGAGTGGGAGTTCATTAAATAATTTGATTATATGAACATAATTATCATGAACTTAGTCTAAAATCTTTACACTATGTATTGTAGATCAAATGGCCAACGTTGTCCTCAATTTCAACGCGTTCCTAGAGAAAACCAAGCTGAAAGATGATGGCAGCAACTATACGGACTGGGTCCGGAACCTGAGGATCATCCTCATAGTAGCCAAGAAAGATTATGTCTTAGAAGCACCGCTAGGTGAAGCACCAATCCCAGAGAACCAAGACGTTATGAACGCTTGGCAGCAGCGTGCTGATGATTACTCCCTCGTTCAGTGCGGCATGCTTTACAGCTTAGAACCGGGTCTCCAAAAGCGTTTTGAGAAACATGGAGCATATGAGATGTTCGAGGAGCTGAAACTGGTTTTTCAAGCTCATGCCCGGGTCGAGAGATATGATGTCTCCGACAAGTTCTTCAGCTGTAAAATGGAGGAGAACAGTTCTGTTAGTGAGCACATACTCAGAATGTCTGGGTTGCACAACCGCTTGTCTCAGCTGGGAGTTAATCTCCCGGATGACGCGGTCGTTGACAGAATCCTCCAGTCGCTTCCACCAAGCTACAAGAGCTTTGTGATGAACTTCAATATGCAGGGGATGGAAAAGACCATTCCTGAGGTATATTCAATGCTGAAATCAGCTGAGGTAGAGATCAGAAAAGAACATCAAGTGTTGATGGTGAATAAAACCACTAAGTTCAAGAAGGGCAAGGGTAAGAAGAACTTCAAGAAGGACGGCAAGGGAGTTGCCGCGCCCGGTAAGCCAGTTACCGGGAAGAAGTCAAAGAATGGACCCAAGCCCGAGACTGAGTGCTTTTATTGCAAGGGAAGTGGTCACTGGAAGCGGAACTGCCCCAAATATTTAGCAGACAAGAAGAAGGCCGGCAATACCCAAGGTATATGTGATATACAAGTAATTGATGTGTACCTTACCAGTACTCGTAGTAGCTCCTGGGTATTTGATACCGGTGCGGTTGCTCATATTTGTAACTCAAAGCAGGAACTACGGAATAAACGGAGACTGGCAAAGGACGAGGTGATGATGCGCATCGGGAATGGTTCCAAGGTCGATGTGATCGCCGTTGGCACGCTACCTCTGCATCTACACACGGGATTAGTTTTAAACCTCAATAATTGTTATTTAGTGCCAGCTTTGAGCATGAACATTGTATCTGGATCTCGTTTAATTCGAGATGGCTACTCATTTAAATCTGAGAATAATGGTTGTTCTATTTATTTGAGAGATATGTTTTATGGTCATGCCCCGCTGGTCAATGGTTTATTTTTGATGAATCTCGAACGTGATGTTACACATGTTCATAGTGTGAATACCAAAAGATGTAAAATTGATAACGATAGTCCCACATACTTGTGGCACTGCCGCCTTGGTCACATTGGTGTCAAGCGCATGAAGAAGCTCCATGCAGATGGACTTTTGGAGTCTCTTGATTACGAATCATTTGACACGTGCGAACCATGCCTCATGGGTAAGATGACCAAGACTCCGTTCTCCGGAACAATGGAGCGAGCAACCAACTTATTGGAAATCATACATACCGATGTGTGTGGTCCAATGAGTGTTGAGGCTCGCGGAGGATATCGTTATGTTCTCACTCTCACTGATGATTTAAGTAGATATGGGTATGTCTACCTGATGAAACACAAGTCTGAAACCTTTGAAAGGTTCAAGGAATTTCAGAGTGAAGTTGAGAATCAACGTGACAGGAGAATAAAATTCCTACGATCAGATCGTGGTGGAGAATATTTAAGTCACGAGTTTGGTGCACACTTGAGGAAATGTGGAATAGTTTCACAACTCACGCCGCCTGGAACACCTCAGAGAAATGGTGTGTCCGAACGTCGTAATCGCACTCTATTGGATATGGTGCGATCTATGATGTCTCTTACCGATTTACCGCTCTCATTTTGGGGTTATGCTTTAGAGACTGCCGCATTCACTTTAAATAGGGCTCCGTCGAAATCCGTTGAGACGACACCGTATGAATTATGGTTTGGGAAGAAACCTAAGCTGTCGTTTCTAAAAGTTTGGGGATGCGATGCTTATGTCAAGAAACTTCAACCTGAAAAGCTCGAACCCAAATCGGAAAAATGCGTCTTCATAGGATACCCTAAGGAAACTATTGGGTATACCTTCTACCTCAGATCCGAGGGCAAGATCTTCGTTGCTAAGAACGGGTCCTTTCTAGAGAAGGAGTTTCTCTCGAAAGAATTGAGTGGGAGGAAAGTGGAACTTGATGAGGTGATAGTCACCCCTTCCGAACCGGAAAGTAGCGCAGCGCGGGAAAATGTTCCTGTGGTGCCTACACCGACTGGGGAGGAAGTTAATGATGATGATCATGAAGCTTCAGGTCAAGTTACTGAACTTCGTAGGTCCACAAGGACACGTTCCGCACCAGAGTGGTACGGCAACCCTGTCCTGGAAATCATGTTGTTAGACAATGGTGAACCTTCGAACTATGAAGAAGCGATGGCGGGCCCGGATTCCGACAAATGGCTAGAAGCCATGAAATCCGAGATAGGATCCATGTATGAAAACGAAGTATGGACTTTGACTGACTTTCCCGATGATCGGCGAGCCATAGAAAACAAATGGATCTTTAAGAAGAAGACGGACGCGGATGGTAATGTGACCATCTACAAAGCTCGACTTGTCGCTAAGGGTTATCGACAAGTTCAAGGGGTTGACTACGATGAGACTTTCTCACCCGTAGCGAAGCTGAAGTCCGTCCGAATCATGTTAGCAATTGCCGCATACTATGATTATGAGATATGGCAGATGGACGTCAAAACGACATTCCTTAACGGCTTCCTTAAGGAAGAGTTGATATGATGCAGCCGGAAGGTTTTGTCGATCCTAAGAATGCTAACAAAGTATGCAAGCTCCAACGCTCAATCTATGGGCTGGTGCAAGCATCTCGGAGTTGGAACATTCGCTTTGATGAGATGATCAAAGCGTTTGGGTTTACACAGACTTATGGAGAAGCCTGTGTTTACAAGAAAGTGAGTGGGAGCTCTGTAGCATTTCTCATATTATATGTGGATGACATACTATTGATGGGAAATGATATAGAATTCTTGGAAAGTATAAAGGCCTATTTGAATAAGTGTTTTTCAATGAAGGACCTTGGAGAACCTGCTTATATATTAGGCATCAAGATCTATAGGGATAGATCAAGACGCCTCATTGGTCTTTCACAGAGTACATACCTTGACAAGATATTGAAGAAGTTCAATATGGATCAGTCCAAGAAGGGGTTCTTGCCTATATTGCAAGGTGTGCAGTTGAGCACGGCTCAATGCCCGACCACGACAGAAGATAGAGAAAAGATGAGTGTCATCCCCTATGCCTCGGCCATAGGGTCTATTATGTATGCCATGCTGTGTACCAGACCTGATGTAAACCTTGCCGTAAGTTTGGTAGGAAGATACCAAAGTAATCCCGGCATGGAACACTGGACAGCGGTCAAGAATATCCTGAAGTACCTGAAGAGGACTAAGGATATGTTTCTCGTTTATGGAGGTGACGAAGAGCTCATGGTAAAGGGTTACGTCGACGCTAGCTTCGACACAGATCTGGATGACTCAAAGTCACAAACCGGATACATGTATATTTTGAATGGAGGAGCAGTAAGCTGGTGCAGTTGCAAGCAAAGCGTCGTGGCGGGATCTACATGTGAAGCGGAGTACATGGCAGCCTCGGAGGCAGCACAGGAAGCAGTCTGGATGAAGGAGTTCACTGCCGACCTAGGGGTGATTCCCACTGCGTCGGGCCCGATGACTCTCTTCTGTGACAACACTGGAGCTATTGCCCTTGCGAAGGAGCCCAGGTTTCACAGGAAGACCAGGCATATCAAGCGTCGCTTCAACTCCATTCGTGAAAGTGTTCAAAATGGAGACATAGATATTTGTAAAGTACATACGGACCTGAATGTAGCAGATCCGTTGACTAAACCTCTCCCTAGGGCAAAACATGATCAACACCAGGACGCAATGGGTGTTCGATTCATCACAATGTAACTAGATTATTGACTATAGTGCAAGTGGGAGACTGTTGGAAATATGCCCTAGAGGCAATAATAAATGGTTATTATTATATTTCTTTGTTCATGGTAATTGTCTATTATTCATGCTATAATTGTATTGTCCGGAAATCGTAATACATGTGTGAATACATAGACCACAACGTGTCCCTAGTAAGCCTCTAGTTGACTAGCTCGTTGATCAACAGATAGTCATGGTTTCCTGACTATGGACATTGGATGTCATTGATAATGGGATCACATCATTAGGAGAATGATGTGATGGACAAGACCCAATCCTAAGCATAGCATAAAAGACCGTGTAGTTTCGTTTGCTAGAGCTTTTCCAATGTCAAGTATCTTTTCCTTAGACCATGAGATCGTGCAACTCCCGGATACCGTAGGAGTGCTTTGGGTGTGCCAAACTTCACAACGTAACTGGGTGACTATAAAGGTGCACTACGGGTATCTCCGAAAGTGTCTGTTGGGTTGGCACGGATCGAGACTGGGATTTGTCACTCCGTGTGACGGAGAGGTATCTCTGGGCCCACTCGGTAATGCATCATCATAATGAGCTCAATGTGACTAAGGCGTTAGTCATGGGATCATGCATTGCGGTACGAGTAAAGAGACTTGCCGGTAAAGAGATTGAACAAGGTATTGGGATACCGACGATCGAATCTCGGGCAAGTAACATACCGATTGACAAAGGGAATTGTATACGGGATTGATTGAATCCTTGACACCATGGTTCATCCGATGAGATCATCGTGGAGCATGTGGGAGCCAACATGGGTATCCAGATCCCGCTGTTGGTTATTGACCGGAGAGGCGTCTCGGTCATGTCTGCATGTCTCCCGAACCCGTAGGGTCTACACACTTAAGGTCCAGTGACGCTAGGGTTGTAGAGATATATGTATGCGGAAACCCGAAAGTTGTTCGGAGTCCCGGATGAGATCCCGGACGTCACGAGAGGTTCCGGAATGGTCCGGAGGTGAAGAATTATATATAGGAAGTCCAGTTTCGGCCACCGGGAAAGTTTCGGGGGTTACCGGTATTGTACCGGGACCACCGGAAGGGTCCCGGGGGTCCACCGGGTGGGGCCACCTATCCCGGAGGGCCCCGTGGGCTGAAAGTGGAAGGGAACCAGCCCTTAGTGGGCTGGGGCGCCCCCCTTGGGCCTCCCCCATGCGCCTAGGGTTGGGAACCCTAGGGGGGAGTTCCCCCTTGCCTTGGGGGGCAAGGCAACCCCTTCCCCCCTTGTGGCCGCCGCCCCCCTTGAGATCCCATCTCTTGGGGCCGGCGCCCCCCCAGGGGGCCTATATAAAGGGGGGGAGGGAGGGCAGCAAGCTACAGCCTTGGGCGCCTCCCTCCTCCCCTGCAACACCTCTCTCTCTCTCTCTCGCAGAAGCTCGGCGAAGCCCTGCAGGAGACCCGCTACATCCACCACCACGCCGTCGTGCTGCTGGATCTCCATCAACCTCTCCTTCCCCCTTGCTGGATCAACAAGGAGGAGACGTCGCTGCACCGTACGTGTGTTGAACGCGGAGGTGCCGTCCGTTCGGCACTTGGTCATCGGTGATTTGGATCACGGCGAGTACGACTCCATCATCCACGTTCATTGGAACGCTTCCGCTCGCGATCTTCTAGAGTAATATTCTCTCATTGTTACCAGAATAACCTCTTGATAGACAAATCATATGGAGGATGCCCCCAGGCTGCCCTACGCCCAGTCTCTCCCCATCTAGTTCAAAACTAGACGATACGTTGCTAGGCTGCTTCTCTCTCTAGTTTCTCTCGACGATCTTTGTTCTAGACAACTATGTGCTGTTGAATCACTACTTTGGTATGTGTGGTTACCGCAGAGGAATTGTCTACTTTGACTCTCGATCGGTGAAGAGATTCTCGCGGCTAGGAGGTATAACCTAGCTACGGGAATCATCGGATTGTCACCAACACCTTCTTCCTCCTGCCCGCGTTGTTGGTGAGATTGGATCTATGATGTCATCTTCATAGCGTTCTTGGGTGTGATTGTATGGTAAATTTTGTTGTTTCATAGTACGTTCCTCCACAGTTTGCTACTCAAATAAGAAAGGTGTGTTACATATCAACTGAGGATGGGTGACCGACTTGAAAGTTATTCCCAGTGCGCATGAGTGAGGACAAAGTGTGCAGGAAAGACTAGTGTTAGCATGTGGGGCTAGTCTAGATCCTAATGGCCAGGAATCGACGTATTTGGTCGGGGCGTTACAATTGGTATTAGAGCCGACCCTCACGGTTACATAGACGTGTGCGGGGCAGTGATGCATACATGGGGCACATGTGGATGTTGGCACTAGTGCTCACAGATGTGTGCCAAGAGGGAACGTTCCCACTAGGTGACGGGGACGTCGATTCCTTTGTGTGTCTAGCGCTGCTTTGGTTTTTATTGACATGTGCCAAGATGTCTGCTCACAGATGTGTGCTCACAGATGTGTGCCAAGAGTTTGCACATAGGGGTTTACCCAGGTTTAGGTCCTCATGGCTCAGGTAATAAGCCTACGCGCTGCTTTTTTTATTGATGTGGGAGCACCTTGTGCGAGAGGATCATAAGAGGATCATCATGGTAGCTACACCTTATAAAATGGGACAAGAGTTAGGGTTTACAAAGTCCCTAACCGACCTCATCATAGAGGGCTTCTTGTCTTGCACGCCATGATTTATATGAAACCCTAGGCGGTTGGTGTTTCTTCAGAGCTTCTTAGTTGTGTGATTGTTTCATGGGGTCATATGTGAGGGCTTGGAGCTTCCCTCAAGAGCTACCATACCGAGAGAAAACTTATTCGTTGACCAATGTTCTCGAAGACAAAGGTGATGCATTCATTGTCGTGGGAGCAGTCGTTGTTCCCGACCTTTTCAGTGGAGATTAGTACCCCCAAAAGTGTGAACTTGAGTGTACATTTTTGTCACCATCACTTTCGGTTGTCTCTTAACACTAACTTTACCTTTTGTTATTACTTGCTTATTTGTTGCCTTTGTGCAGCTCTTTAGCTTGTTGTAACTCGTCATATATGGTGTATCACTTAACTGCATATCTAAATAACTTGCATTTCCGCGCTAGCCTCTAAAAGCAACTAAGAAAAGTATTAAATTTGGTAGTCGCCTATTGACTCTCCTCTAGTTGATATCTAGCGCATCTTTGATCCTTCAGATTTTCTTTCTCGCAAGGGCGGTGTTTGTGCGAATGGCAACGCTTTATCTTCGAGTTGGCCGTTCAGGCTCCAATCCTCCTCAAGGTCGTCCGTCGGCACAGAGTCGGTGGAGCTCCGACACTAGATTCCTAGTGTCTTCTTAGGGCGCCGACGATGTTAGTGTTTCTCAAAGTGCGTGTGTGCGAGGAAAATTTTGGTGTTAGGTGTTTCACATGGGTTCAATGACAATGACTGCTTCTCTAGGACGCTTGTCCTCAGATGCACGTGTGCTAAGACTTCTCAACTGTCATCGACAAGATAAGATAATCAGATTTTTTGGAAGGATTTGAATCCTCTAATAAAATTGCAATAAAAATCGTTTCAAGCGAAGGGGCAGATTAACGATGAAACCAGAGACGATTTTCAAAATCCTGTCAGAGGAACAAGGTGGATTTAAAATAAACTTTATTTAAACCTAGATCTTGTCACATCCCACCCCCGCAGCGCCCCCTCCTCTGTCATCTCCCTCGCGGTCTTCTCCTCTCCCCCCCCATGGCCTCCGCCGAAATCCCCAACGCCGACACCGCGGAACCCAACCCCAGCCCCAACCCCGCCGCCCGTTCGCCGTCGCCTCCGCTCCCGCCGCGCAAGCGCCGCCTCTCCCTCTCCCCTTCACGGTCCGCCTCCCCCAGGCGCTCCGTGTCTCGCTCCCGCTCCCCCCGCGACCGCCGCAGCCGCAGCCGCAGCCGGAGCCGGAGCCGCAGCCGCAGCCGTAGCCGCAGTCGCAGTCGGAGCCGGAGTCCGCGCCAGCCCGAAGGCAAGCGGCGGCGGCAAAACGACCTCACCGTCGAGGCGTGCCGCGACTACCTGCGCGACAGGTGCACCCGCTCCGACCTCGAGTGCAAGTATGCGCACCCGCACCAATCCGTTTCCGTCGACAGGTAAAAGCGCGAGATCTTGCCTCCTCTGCCGATGTTAGCGGCATTTTTTTTTTCTGATTTGGGTTTTGTTGATTCGGGAATTCAGTAGGGACTCCAAGGTGACGGCATGCGCGGATTCGCTGAGGAACAACTGCTTCCGGGGCAGAACCTGCCGCTACTACCACCCGCCTCCTCATATACAGGAGTATGACCTGATATCCCCATGATTTTGTTCGATTCAATTTGCTTGATTTGCTTTAATTGTTCAGCTGTGGATGTCTGGCAATCTGGTTCCATGTTAAGATGCAGGCTGATGCAATTTATGCTAGTTTGAAGTATATATCTCTGAAAATTCCCTCAATAGTTCAGTTTCCAAGTATTAGCAGCAGTATAATCACACGAGATTTTTCTATTTAGATAAGAGGATCAGATTGCCTGCTTGACATCATGTATTGTAACAATGTGCCTCCATCTGATGCAAATTGCTAATAGCCCTGTTGTGTGAGCTAGTTCTAAAGTTACAGTATTGCAGTTTGGGCTTGCCAGCCCAATAAATTTTATCATTGTCCGCTCAGTTTTTCATATGGGTGATTACACGCGCTGTTGGATGCAACTTTCTAATTTCAGCCTTCTTTGGTCGATCCTCTATAGGTCGTTGCTGAGATCAATTGGTTTGGACGTCCCACAGGTGAAGACGGTAAGCTGTCCTTTCTGTCCTTCAATGCTTTCTCTAATACATCATTTATTATGAGCTCTCCAGGTTTTTCTGAGTATTTAGTGTGTACTGCTACGGAAGAGCTGTTTAGCTAATGTTGTGTCTAGTCTGCACGTAGGATGCTAGATGTGGCAGCATGGGCTGGTAGTCCAGATTGTGCGTTACGTCAGCTTGATGAGACCACAAATTTGGCTGAGGGGGAGATTGTTTGGAAATAATTCACAATATCCGTATTTTTGTCAGACTTGGAAACATGGTTTTCATATCGATGCTTTGTGTTGGTATGACCTTAAGGGATACGATAAAAAACCCCAAATGAACAGTTCCTTAGCTGTCTTGTCCAAAACTGTGAAATGATCCTCTTCACTTCATTATAGATGCATAGCGTTCTGTATAGTTTTGTACAAGTTAAGTTATTCTGATGTATTGATCTTATGTGATGATGATTTTTCTTATACATTTACCATTCAGGACTGCTAATTGAGCATACTTCTTTTGAACATTTATCAGGTTTGCAGAGATTTCGCACGTGGGCGATGTTCAAGATCAGCAAATGAGTGCCGCTTCTTGCACCATTCATCTGTTCAAGAGTGTGCAATTGTAATTTTTTCTGCCATTAAAGATTGTATTACTAACTTGCCTAGCATAAAAATAACAACCACATAAAACTGTCCACATGTGAAATGTTTTTTTTCTATTATTGTATACCTGGGTACCCCTTTGTGTACTGAACCCCCAAAGCAAGAATAGAATTTCCCCTATTTAGCATTTTGTATATTACTGTATGTCTGTATTTTAGCATATTGTATATTTTGTACACAGATTGCTGATTAGATAGTTTTTCTTGACAGGTTTGCCAAGATTTCTTGCGTGGGAGGTGTGAGCGTATAGCATGTAGGTACACTCATGTCATAGCACAACCAATGCTACCCCCACCAATGAGGGATGTTCCCATGCAAATGCCATATCCTGAGATGGTAAAGTGTTTCTATTGAAGATATAGTCTTACTCTTAAACAATACTCTGTTGACAAGAAATTACTCTTCCCTTCTCTCTCATAAAGAAATTATTTGGAATATATTATTTATCTGTTGACCAGTCAGCAGATCCTTTGTTCCCAGTTCATGTGCAGTAAGAAATGAGTTTGTAAATAAAGAACTGTTTAAAATTTTATATTATAGTTGCCTTTTGTAGTATATATTTTATAAGTTGATCATGGTTAGTATAATCCTATACTTTTTTTTTGGTCTTCAAGGTTTACATGCCACCACCACCACCACCACTGGGCGTACCTATGATGGCTCCTCCTCTCTCACCTCCTAGAGGTTTTGCTGGTAATTAACACATTGGCTATACCATTCACTATTGCTTTTTAGTTTTATTGGGAAAGAAAACACTGGTTTGCTCTCGTGGAATTTAATCTTGACTCCTGAGTGTTGAACCATATTTTGATCATAAGATGACTACATGACTTTTTGTAGTTCTCCTTTTTTGACACAGAACATAATTTTGATACTTCTCTTGTAAAAATACAGATAACAAGAACACAGTGGAAGTTTGCAGGGACTACTTGAAGAAAATGTGCAATAGAGAATCATGTAGATTTGCACACCCTGATTCACAAACTGAGGTTTGTATGTTTTGTCATTTATTTATCTTAGTGTACGAGCTATCAGCCAATCCATTTTGCATCTTTTCTACTAGGTGGCACATGACAAGGTTGAAGTTTGCCGTGATTTTAAACGAGGAGAATGCACTCGACCTACATGCCGCTTTTACCACCCATCCTCAAGCTGAAGTTCTGTTAGATAAAGTAAAGTAACCTATATCCAGTGATTATTTTTTTCTTCTCCAAATCTGGAATCAGACTAGTAATATATAGCTGCTGAATACATAACACAAGAGGCCATATACCCCAGGATACTTTATCTCTAGTTAACCTTTAACATTAATTCTTTTGGATTTGTCCATTCAAAATAGCTGGAGCAATGCTAACTTTTTTTAGGATTGCCAATTTTTTTCTGTCAAATGTTCATGTCATATGAATAATCAAATGTGTGCCTAGAGAGGCACCATTTGATACATTTATATGTCCATGTGAATAGGGGTGGCCATGCTAGAAACGTTTTGGTCTAAGATTGCAATTTTTGTCCATCAGATGGTCATGCCATTTTTGCTGAGCTGACACCTGCTGTTCTAATGCTGTAATATGAGATTATTTTTGTCGTCTTTGATTCCACATCAGATGTCACTCAGTTTTATATGATCAACTATGTTCCTTAGCCAGATAAGCTCTTCCTTTTATGTTTCTCTTAGATGCATGAACTCCACAACAGCGACAAGGTACCTGTTAGATAGGTTTAGTGTTCTGGAGTATCAAACAAGTTTGTGGTGTTGGGACTAGGTTTGTATATTTCTGATGAATTATAGTTTCATATGTCTGATGAAATGGGTCTGTCATATGTTCAGCTAATGCATTTCCCCTCCATTCAATCAACTTTTTAAGTATTGTGATAAACAAGTTATTCATTTATGGCCAAGAATTCTTTCAAGTGTTACTATGGTTGTGCTTGTAATCTAAAGAGAAAAATAAGTTATGTTTTTTATTGTTCTTCCAGCGGTCCAGCCTTTTAATAAATAGTGCGCTCTAACAGCTTCAAAGTGATGCTCTGATAACCTAGTCATCTGGCATGAATCATGCCTAATTCAGTGTGTTTTAGTGTAAGATCTGGTGGAAGTTGACTACTATACTACATATCACTCCATTGGCTAATGAGTCAGTGTCTAGCTTTGCTGATTTCGCCTTTGTTCAACAACTTGAATGCACAGAGTTATCATTATTTAGTTTTTAGATTTAATTTAGCTCTGCTTAACAAGTGGATACTCCTTGTTTCCTCAGTCTTGCGCGCCTCGCTCTGCTGCTGCTGCTGCTGCTGCTGCTAATCCTGCTACTGCTGCGAAAGAGCTGCCGCGCTGGCTGTTGTGCTGCTGCTAAGGTGCCATAGAGTATTGAGACCCTCACAAAGTGCTATGTCTCTCGAAGAAAAACAAACTTGTTACTATCGTGTGATGTTCAGATGGTTTGCTTGAACTTGACTCAGCTTCGGATCGCCTTCTTCACAATGGACTCTGCATGTGTGGTTGTGTATTTGCGTTCATAAAGATGTTTTTAGACTTTTAGCTGCGAGTTGCTTTGCAGTTTTGCATAATTGAATCTTGTTTACCATCAGTTGTAACTCTTCACACTTGGCTGGTTCATCTTCTGCGCCGCGATCTAGTTCAAATCTGAACCATCATTGGATTTCCTGGTTATCCTGGTGCCAAAAATACATCTGAACCATCCTTGAGCACACGCTGGTACTACCAATTATGTACCGAGTGAATGGAGGCTTTGAAATTGCCAACAAAGCCAAATGACATTGTTCACGAAAGAACATGCATCAAATTGCTTTAGCACCAGCGTGTGCATCCTGCAAGCTTGCGCTCGAACCCGTTGGCGGCCGTAGCTTTGTGCATCTACCATCGTTTGCCAACTATGGCATATGCATCAGTCTGTCGCTTGTATATACAGTAGTATCTTGTAAAGATGGTGGGTGACACGGGCTGGTGCGTTTTGCGCGTCACTTGTGAGGACCAGTCGACCAGATAGATTGTCTGGTTCGCCTGGCTTTGTCTCGTCGCGGGCGTCCGTTTTATCGCTCCAGTCTTCCCCTCTATTTGTTTTGGCATTTGTGTTCAGGCATCGACATCATCATGACTATAAATAAACAGTGGCGTGATTTATCATAACTCTTCTGTAAACTAATATAAAAGCGTTTAGATCACTATTTTAATGATCTAAACGCTCTTATATTAGTTTACGGAGGGAGTACAGTATAAACTACTGTAAGTCGATCCTAAGCTTATCGCGATGCAGAACTACGACTGCTCTGTCTGCACAGATGAGGGGGAGAATTTTACCGCGTAGAATCGGAGTTTCATACTATTGCTTAAACAAAGGGCGTGTTTAGCACCCAATAGGAGAGGATTGAGTGTACCTGCAGGGCTTCCTTGCCATTCTATTATTAGCTGTGCCAAAGTCTCGAGCTCTGCCACCGTCTCGTCTGGAGAGGAGTGGGCTGGTTGTTTTACAAAAAATTCCTTGTACTTTAAATAATTTTCACAAAAAGCTCCTGATATTTTATTTAAATATGCCAAACTGTATTGATCTCACCTGTCAGATTTAGGACCCGCATGTCAGCATGTGGGATAAAATAGAGTATAATAAAAAAAATAGCGCACCGGCAGGGTTTGAATTCATTACCTCACGCACAACGTTCACATGTGCTAACCAATAAGCCAAGAATAGTTATCTACGCAATATCCAGATACAGTACTATTTATTAGGGATATCAGACGAAATAATAAAGAGAAATAAAAAAGAAAAAGATTGACTTGCAGAAAATTTCGAAAATTATTAAGAAATTCTCACGTTTGAAAAAAAGAGAACAACTCAACATATTACCTGCCATCAACTTAAAAAAGTGTTAGTGCATTTTTCTAAAAAGCAAGATATTTTGGAAAATTCTCACTTGTATTAAGAAATTGTAAACATGTATTTGAAAAATGCCCGTCACGCATTCAAAAAAATTACAACATCTATTTCATAAAATGTTTGATATGTATTAAAATAATTATTGTGTAAAATTATTCTTACATTTCTACAAACACGTTTAATATGTTTTAACCCATTTATAGAATTTATTGTTTTTACACAATCATTTTTAATATGTATTGAACAATTTTCAAAATACAACTTTGTTGATTTTTTAATAATTATATATTCTAAAAATACAATGAAGATACAAAATAATTCTCCGTACTTGTGGTCCTGAATGAAGATACAAAAAAATTACGCAATATTTCATAATGTACGTTGAACTTTTTAAATCCACATAAATTTTACAAACAGTTCATGGTTACCTCTTTGAACTACAAATAATAAAAATAGAATAAATAATTTAATAGACAATAGTCGCATATTTGTATATTGGACATTTAAAATATATTGTAAAAACCAAACAGTAACTTGAAAAATTATAATGGAAATTGCAGTGTCTTGGCGTCTAGCGTGCGTGCTATTTAACGTGGAGGTCCCAGGGTCAAAACCAGTTCGATGATGCAGTATATTTTTTAATGGCTTATTTCTGACTTTAATTAAATCTCACGAGATTTTCTGCAAAAAAAAACTCGTACGCATTTCACCCAGCGCAGGCAACGCTCACCCACTGATCTGTGGGCCAGCCGCCAGCTGTCACACCACAGCGAGAGCAAATACGGTGGCATACGGACATACGGATGGAGGCACCGTATATGTACCATGCGACAAGTTGTAGCACCATTTTTATGTATTTTATAAATTTAGGCATTAAACGGACCGCAACGAATAAGTTTAGGCTATTTAACTCTTTTCTACTATTGCTTAAACAAAGGGTGTGCTTAGCACCCAATAGGAGAGGATTGAGTGTACCTGCAGGGCTTCCATGCCATTCTATTATTAGCTCTGCCAAAGTCTCGAGCTCTGCCACCGTCTCGTCTGGAGCGGATTGGGCAGCCACGGTGGTGTTTGACTTCGACCCTTTCTCATCTCTCCTCTCCTCTCTTTCTCTCTCTGAAGTCTTAACCAGAGCAAGAAGTAGGCTTCTCCATGGCTTGCTGTTAGTTTGGACCGGCACTGGGCTTTGATGATGGTGGAGAGGGAGAGAGATGAGGGAGAAGCAATGGCCGTGAACAGGCCACGGCAGGAAGGAGAAGGAGCAGAAGCCGCAGCGGCACCGGCACCGGGACCAGCAGGCACAGGGGAGAAGGTTGAGGGGCAGAGGGATGACGGAGAAAGAGACGACGGCGAGGAGCGGAAGGAGAAGAGCGAGGAGGAAGACGAGGCGGAGGAAAAGAAAGACAAGGTGGAGCTGGAAGAGTGGTCCGAGATAAGGCTGGCCATCGCGGAGCTGTCCCCGATCAGCCGGCGCGGCGGCAAGCTGTGCACCTCGCCTCCCACGCTGCCCTTCCTCGGCCTCTCCCACCTCCTCCTCCAGCTCCTCGGTGAGTACAAACTCCATCTGATCCTGCGTGCTCTAGGCTGAAAACTCTTATTTTTTGATTTGTTTTGGTGTTCATTCCACGTCCGTTGAAACCATCTCCTGGTTCATTTGATGGATTTCTTGGCGTGCCTCTGTGCATATATCTTTGGCCGGTTGCTCTTCCGTCCATGTGGACGTGGTCCTTGCTTGATACTACGTCGCCTGCACGGGCTTGCAGATAAGATTGGTCCGACAATGGCAGTGCTGCGGCTCGACGTCCAACGGAACATCGAGGTAAATAAACTACTACTCTCTTCCTCTCTCTCTCTCTCTCCCGGGGTTTTAGTAAGTTCAGCGATCTAGCTGTAAAACTAAGCACGAACCAGTAGGCAGGGCGTCTGGATCACACCCCTACCTGAGACCAAAAATCCAAAAGACGATGGCAAGTCGAGTCCAAATCGCATCAAGATTTCTCGACTAAAAACTGTTTGGTGCGTGTGTGGTCCACGTAATACCCTGCCTTTTCCCATCCATGTCGTCCCGTGCCGGCCACACGGCTAGGCGCCAAAAGTGATGGGTTCATCCTGTGGCCTGCTTATTTTACTTGGTAGTATTATCTGAGCTAAGCCTGGCTACTAGCACCACTTTGAATCCATTGGTGGAACCAAAAGAGTACGCGTCTGCATCCTCCGCTGCATCACCCGATCCTTCCCTGTCACCGTCGTCTTACTGGGCATGAATGCTCTGGTCGAATCGACGCCGATCATTCGGACCGCGATAGTCTGATCGGATCATGGGATGGATCAGGACTTTAGGAGGCGCTGATCGATCAGATGGATCCGATTCCGTTGCGTCCACCATTGTACATACGATGATGAACCGCTCCCAAGTTGCATGCAGCACGGCACGGCAGGAGCGCGATAGGATTAGGCAAATACTATCTCTGAGAAGACAACTTTTGCTTTCGCAAGGGGTGACGAATGACCCATGGATTAGGGGGTCGTGTGCCGCACACAGGCCGCCGGCCTTCAACTGCCCCGGTCACATCCGTCCTCCTTCACACGCTAGCTCTCTTGTCCGTTCCTCGTTGATGTTTCTCCTCCTTTGCTAGAAGCTACGGGTTTTGTTTCTAAACAATCCCAAGAAGATAAGAGATGGTTTCTTCTTCTTCTAAAGCTAATGATGGCGATGGCAGGGCAACAGTTTTATCTGGGCATGAATTATTTGGATTGCACGGCTGCATAGAGAGTCCCTATAATTGCTGACGACACGAACTTACTGTAGTATTTTACTTTATTAGGCTGAAACTTCGGGATTATTCTTGTGTTTTTGGGGTTTTGCTGTACCACTACCACTAGCGATGCAGACAGATGGCTATGCAACACCTAATTCAGCATTTGACTCATCTATGTTTTGTCTCCCCCTTTTGAAATGTTTTGATTCTTGTACTCGTATCATATTCCTATATCTGTAAATAGATGGATCACTTCTTGTTTCCCTCAAGGAATATACGTATAATTCTTGTTGCAGAGGCTGCAGGAGCTATACTTGCAGGACCCATCTAAATACTCCACTCTGACGGCGATGGTCGAGAAAGAGGCCGACGACGGCACCGTGAGGAAGGCCGATAGCTGTGCAAGAGCTATTCTATGGCTCACTAGGTGAACCAACAAGCAGATTCAAAGATTATGCTTATGTTTGATGTTCTATATATTACTGTGCTATACTTGATTAACGCACCACTTCTCATGTATTCATCTTCTTACTGCAATATCACCAGATCCATGGATTTCACTGTTGCACTGTTACAGAGACTGGAGAAGGAGGAGGAGGAGGAGGAGGAGGAGGGTTCTGATCAGCAGAGCCTTGCACAGCTCGTAGAAGATGCGTACAAGGTCTCTCTCAAGCCATGGCATGGCTGGATTTCTTCCGCGGCATGCAAGGTTAGGGGTTGATCACTTTCATCTTTTCAGCTAGCAATTTTGTCGACAGATACTTGTCCTGATAACACCTGGTTGACTTGCACAATTGGTACAAACTTTGTTGAAACAGATCGCGTTGAAGCTCATCCCTGAGAGGGCGATCTTCGTCGGCTGGCTCATGGGGGAAAACCAGAGTTACAGTCTCCTCAAGGTCGAGATCGAGAAGCTCGTCCAGCTGCTCCAGCCCTTTCTCGACGACATCCATGCCATGCTGGTCAGCACCCCTTGTGGATATCGATCCCCGATTAATCCTTCCCCAGTGTTGCTACTGCTTAAATGGTAGCAGTATGAGTTATGCGATAACCGTGATTAAGCATTGCTGTGTGATGGTTTACAGGCCAAGTTCAAACTGGACAGGCTGAAGTCGACCTGAGGGCGAATGCTAAGATGGTCTCCATTATCAAATTCCACTTCTGTGAATACCGCCTTGGTTTGTACTTTGTAGTGTACATGTTTCTCTTTTTTGAGCTGTCCGTGATCGTGCGCCTCACTCTGTAAATAGGTCTTCATGTAGGGTAGGACTAGATTTGTAGCGCTCCTTGCGGGTACGAGTTCTGCCTAGTCAATGTACTTGTCCATCTTTCTAGCAGTAAATTGCATTTTCCACCGTGCATCTCGACACTAACTGCCCAGAAGTTGGCTTTGTTTGTAGAGGCTTGCTTCAGTACATTGACATGCTCTGAACTAAGGGAGGTTTAGACATGAATCAAATTCAGAGATCACAATGAATTAGCCCCGAATTCAGAGGGGATTTGCTAGGGTTTCTATTGCTCAAAGCGAAAAAGGAAAGCTCGACCCACATCAGTGGCGGCTTAGAGTTTATCCCTACTACAATTTACAACTCGATGCCTCTCTCGGCTGAGATCCAAAGACTTTATAGCTGGCGTCATTTTGACGTTCCCTGTTTTGTTTTGCTATGCTAGT
>NC_057799.1:393914512-393949117 GCF_018294505.1 Triticum aestivum | reverse complement strand
CCAATAAGATCAGTCTTGTACTCGAGGCTGAAAGGAGGGAAAACCCTTCTACCCTTCTAAATAAATGTCGAGTCCTCCCATTTAGCATCCTCAATAGAAATATTGAGCCATTTGATGAGCATTCGACTATTGGAACAAAAATATCCAATGGGTGTGATAAATGGCTTTATATGTTAGCGCTCCACACATTGAGTCCATAGGTGTGCCGATACTATCAAAAGTGAAATCCTTTATATGTTAGCGCTCCACACATTGAGTCCATAGGTGTGCCGATACTATCAAAAGGGGAATGGGGAATGAGGTCGCTAAGCTAAGTTTCTTTCTCCATGTGATTAAAGGTCAAACTCCTAAGTGATGAGGACACGAAAGAGTGAGATGCTAAATTTGCATGTAGGTGGGCCGATTTTCAGACAAGAATATTTCTACTATTAAAGGGAGTTGGTACGTTCGCTTCCTCGCCTCCCCCCCGACATTGTGAATATGTGCGGCCAACACGGAAAAGAGCCCCCACGCATCAAGAGTGCTTGTTCCTATTGTCGTTTATAGATTGTTTGCCCTCTTGGCTGCAATTGGTCTCTGTGTCAGGGTCTCAACGGGTCATACATGTATTTCAAGCTGAGCCATTTGGCAACCTTTCGAGCTTAACGCTGACATGTCGTACGTGGAAACCCGACGAATGGAAGTTCCACCGAACAATATTCGGCCGACTCAAATAATCAATGGATGCTTGCTATGCACATCACTTTCTAACCGACGTGTGCTCCGTTGGTGACGATTGTGATCGTGCGTGCGATGTATGTTCGTCCGTCCTTTTTGAGCGCGGCATGCCCGGATGCTCTGGCTCGCAGCCATGCACGGTGTGTGTGTGTGTGTGGGGGGGGGGGGATGAGAGTATTGCTAGCAGTTGGTTTTTTCAGTGAAGAAGTCAAAGGGGTCTCCATTGTAAAGGCAAGGCACCGGGCTATTGCACAGTGCCTGGGCTAGCTGGTTGGTGTGCCTTTCAATACCCGTCCTCTTGTCGTCATGACCCCTAGCCGGATAACCCTCGTTGTCGGCTTGTGTGTGTTGGTCCCTGCAAGGAGGTGCTTTGGCTATCTTGTCTGTTGTCGTTGCGCCCCTGATTAGATATCGTGTTTTTGAATGCATGCCCGTCTTTTGGACTTTGTAGTCTGTCAGACTATCATTTTTCCTGTGTGAGTAGCCAAAGAGTGCTCTTGCCTTGGACCGACTGATCATTTCCATTGGCTTTCTTTTGCTTGTGTTCTGCCAGGTGGGTTTCGGGTTGTGGCACGAACTCTTGCCATCACGTCCCCTTGGGCGGATGCCGTGCTTTGGGATGTATGTTTGGTATTTAGACTCTATGGTCTATTCAGATGGCCCCGAGTCGCCTCAGTTGTTCCGAATAACAGTCCCCTATTCCGATGGTATAGGCCATGTGTCGTGGGGGGCGGGTGCGGTTGGCCTTTCTATCGACCTGACTGTGATGATTTTTGTAGCAAATTTGGAATCTATACGTGCTTATGCAAGAAAGTCAAAACTAGCACCCCGTCGGCCTCCGGTTGGCCGAAGAGTGGCTCTTCGGCCAGCTGTTGACTGAAGAAGGCTCTTCAGCCTCGTGTTGGCCGAAGATTGCCCCAACTGGGCCAAAAAGGACTCTTCAGCCTCCCATAGGCCGAAGAGCACTCTTTTGTCAACCGTAGGCCGAAGAGTCCTTGGGCCCCACCATTTCGCGTGAACGGTTGACCGAAGTTGCATGGCTGCGCTCTTCTGCTTATGGTAGGCCGAAAAGGTTTATTTTTTTAATTATGACTTACGAATGTTGCGTAACCATTTTCCATCTTAGACATTGAATTTTTTTTGCACAACCCTTTCCATCAATATTTTCCCGCCAACTCTTTCCCGCCAACCCTTTCACTCCATACCCCAGTCATTCTTTCCCGCCATTTTCTCCTCTCTACCTATAAACCCCCTTCACACGGAGGTGAATAAGCAGTCCAGTGTAGTGTAGTCGAGATGTCCCATTATCCTTTCAATCGTAGTTTTCACCCTGGGATGAGCAGATGTCTTCTGAGGCTAGCCACCGCTTTCAGGATGGACAATAGGATAGTTCCATGGGACGAACTCACCGGTAGTGACACCATAATGAATGAGTTGGCCCACGAATTACGTAGGCCTGGGTGGCCTGAAAGGACTTATGAGGAGGTACGTAAAGAACTTCTTAGGTTGCATGAAAGGTGGAAGAAGGTAGTGGAGCCCAAGAGTGAAACTTTCAGAAGGACTGCAACAAATCATCCATTTTTATGGACTGAAGAAAGCGAGGACGACGATGATATCTTCATGCTGCCGCTTCTGGGTTCTGCATCCTCGAAGGGCAAGAGTTCTGCATCGTTCAAGGGCAAGAGTTCTGCATCCTCGAAGGACAAGAGTTCTGCATCGTCCAAGGGCAAGAGTTCTGTGTCCTCGAAGGGCAAGAGTTGTGCATCGTCCAAGGGTAAGAGTTCTGCATCCTCGAAGGGCAAGAGTTCTGCATCGACGGAGGATGACGATGATGCCTTCATGTAGTTTTTAAGCTGCATTCCAGTTCTACCGTTTAATTCAGATGTACTTGCATTATTAGTTTGTACTGTCTTATTGTAGGGCATTATGTTCTATCTTAATTTCATTTTGTAGTATGTAAGCTATATTTATTAAGTTCAACCGCATCGTTTAATTCAGATGTACTTGTATCTTAATTATCAGTTGTAGTCTCTTTGGAAATGTAACTGGAATAACAATGCGAATTAATAGTAATATGTCTCTCACATACATAAAACGATATATGTCTCCTGATCAGATAGAAGCAAGTGCGATAGTAACACATACATGAAGCGTGTCTCATACATAAATACTGACTCACATATGCGAATAGTCTGAAACTAACATAGATAATGACTCATACATAGATAACCATATCACTGCTGGGGACGACGACGAATCTGGGTCTTCCTCGTGCGAGGATCGGAAGGCGATAAGCGCTGAGGCGGTGGACGATGCTCACAATAACCACGACCATAGATAACCTCGTCTGTCACTGTCTGTGTCTCCTGCGACGGTGGTGGTGGTGGAGTGTGAAACACTGTGTGCGAGAAGTCATAAGTGTTTGCAGCTTGGTCATCGTCATCGCCATAGCCCTCTAATCCACATCCAGCACCACTAAGTATCGGTGACTGCACTGAATGCATGAACTGTTGCGACTGGTTGCCTACCGCAATATAATAAAACATGTAAAATTAATTTGCGAACCTACAATGTTGAAAAGAATGTACAAAGTAGTGTTACCTAGTTCCATTTGATGAGACCAGGAAGAGGTCCCTGGTTGAGAAGGCGATGGCTGATTCCAGGAAGAGCTCCCTGTTTGTGAAGGAGATGGCTGATGCACGGAGAGGCGTGGTTGCTGCATGGAGTGTCGTGGTTCAGAACGCTGTACAGAGTGTTGTGGTTCTGAACACTGGACAGAGGGACGTGGGGGAGGATGTGCCGGACGAGGAACGGCAACATCCGTAGATCGTCTACATGTAAGTGATACGTAAATCCCTCTTAACTTCTCATCCATACGCCTCAACCATGAGAGGTGCTCTGGTTGTGGGATAGTATCCCCCCTCTCAACCTACCGCATTAAAGCGGAAACCTCATCTCGTGCCTGGACTGTCAAGTCACTCTGCACATGAAGAGTTAACCCATTGTATATGATAAGGTTATGATAAAACTACATATATGAGAAGCATGACATGTACCGCGTGGTGTCTCGTTCCCACAACAGAGGTAGTTGGGTACATATCGTTGGTGAGAGGGGCTTCAATCTGATCAGGAGCAGCTGTTGGAACCAAGTAGATTCTCGTTGTATGCCGGTAAGTTTGTAAATACAACCCAAACTTGTCCCAGTCAAAGGGCCGAACCTCATTCCAGATATTTGTCGGCGCCGTAGTCCATTCTTGGACGTAAGGGCTAATGCTCTGAAGCCAAACAACCATGGACTTGTTTCCTCCTACGCGACTGTACCTGAGATTGACATGCGTGTTGCATGGTTAGATATATTCTGAATGTGGTGCTAACAACTTTAATATTATTACTTACTTGTGTACGTGGTCTGGTATCCGCGGAATATCTGGAATTGCAGGCTCTTGATATAGACCAAACTGTCTCATCACCCTATGAGAGCCATCTCCTCTACCATCACGTCGAACACCAACTTGGCCTTGGTCATCCAGTAGTGCCGATCTCTAGTGCATAAGGCAGATATCCCAACTGGATACCTGGATGTTATAGTCTGATACGAGTAGGGCTCCCAGATAACTTGATCCTCGTGCAAACTATCAAACTGCACCGTGAAGGACGGGTAGTAGCCCCTCACCTGGGTATGTGCAAACTGTCTCTGTACATGACAACAAATTTACATTAGTAATACTATTGCATGGCAAAAATAATTGAAAGAATTACATAATTTAAAAGTACCTCTCTCCGTGCCCAAACAAATACCATAGTAGGCAAGTCGCCGATAGCAGGCACGTAAGCCCCTGTTATGTCCTCCAACCCAAACGGTGTGTCAATGTAGACATAGGGTCATCCAATAGGGAATCTCTCGTATGACCAGAGCTGCAACAATAGTGGACATCCAACCAGACCTGACTTTCTAGACTTCAACAAGCAACCTTTGCACAAGCCTCTGTACGTAGCTGTTAACACGACAGAACCAAAACTCCTCTGCACAATATCCCCAGGGCAATGTGCGTCAGCTATATCTCGTGCAATACCGATGAGTCGTGCATCAACAATGGTCACGTGGTTCTCCGTGAACATCGTCTTGCCGACAACAAAGAATATATGCCTCTAGGGATCGATCAATCTGTGCGTCTGACAAATCTACTGCATCCTAATGAGCAATCTACATAGAAGACACACGATTGTGTGAACGATGTACTATTGGTAACTAAAAAAACAACATAGTCACGTGGCCATGAAGGTTACCTGAACTGGCTCAACCACCTAAAACGTGGCTCGTGAGGATCATCGTCTAAGCCCGTAGTAGTTGGCACCGCAGCTAGAAAACGGGCCTGCATATTTGCAAGCCAGCCAGGTTCTGCCTCTAAAGAACCTATGCCATCACCGGCCAAAGGTAATCCCAACAAGTAGGAGACATCCTGTAAAGTAGCCGCCATCTCTCCCTAGGGAAAGTGAAAGGTATGTGTCTTTGGTCTCCATCTATCTACTAACCAGGTAAGGAGTGACCTGTCGTAGGAGAATCATTTCACTTGCCTCTTTTTCAACTGCATTGGTTCACCTTCCTCATCCAAGTTCGGATGGTCAACCCACTCTTCCAACGTACCCTCAACCAGCCGTGCCAAGGGTAGAAGTCCAGCCCAACTTAACCTACAAAACAAACAAAATGTAGCATGAAAAGTAAGTCATTATATGTTTCAATACCTATGTCAAACATGTAAGGCATTATATGTATCAATACCTATCAACCCATGAAGGGTGTATCATCCAGTTAGTCTTTGGGGTGCGAGTGATCGAAACGTCTAAGTTCTTGTCCGCTTGCATAAGTGCAGCCCGGTGACCTCTATCAATTGTACCATTAAGCAACAGATACAAAGACATATCTGCAATCAAAACATAGTCCAGACGACATTACAAATTAATACATAGTTCAGACATACAAAGTAAAACATAGTCCAGACGACATTATAAATTAAAACATAGATCAGACATACAAAGTAAAACATAGTTCAGACATACAAAGTTTAAACCCATTTATGGCAGGGTTGGCCCACACGTCCGTGCTGAGAGGCAGCTTAAACCAACACATTTTGTTTGACCGTTGACACGAGGGACCCACATCTGACCTTCTATCCTGTTATTCCCCCTCAAATCATTATTTTTCCTGAACATTACTTCAAACAGTACTGATGCGTGTTCGTCGGTGGCGCCGGTGATGAGCGAGTTGGCCGCCGCTCCGCCGGACGGGCCGGACGCCGCGCTGGCCTCCGCACGGGTTGGCAGGCTGGCCCGAGCGTGTCTCACGAGCGAGCAAGCCGCCACGCTGGCCTTCGCTCGAGCCAGATGGCTTGCCTTAGCGCGGCGCGCGCGAGCAAGCCGCCGCGCTGCCGTGCCAATCTAGCTAGCAAACCTTGCAGACAAGTAGCTGGACGGAGCTATCTTGGCTAGCTAGCGGCCGCGAGCGCCGGACGGAGCTGGCATCCGGGCTGCCGCAACATGGGCTCCGCACCATCGGCGGTTTTGACCTCGCCTTCTGCCGGCGGCGGTAGCTGTGTCCCATGGCCGAGGATGACTAGGTGGACGGGCCGGAGGTAGGAGGTCACTCGAGGATTTTTGTTGGTAAGAGCATGTACAATGGTTGATAAGGTAGTCTTATCTTAAGTCTGCCACGTATGCAAGTGGTAGTAGTTTCTTGGCATTTTAGTGGTTTCTTGCATTATTAGAGCAAGTACAATAGAGCTGAGTCAGCGGGTATAAGAAATAAACTAATATATTTCTGCTTAGTTGGAGGAAAGAGAAGAGGAGAGAGAAGGTAAGCGGGCTCTTCGTGAAGAGCCAGCTCTAGCACGTGCTCCTAGGCACTTGAATGAGAAGTGGGCCACATAATAAAAAAGTAGTACACTCTTTTGATCTATTATTGTACATGTTGGCTATAAGATGGGCTGTAGATGACATGGCACTGGCTTATAGCCAGCAGCTGGCTATACTATTAACCATTAGGGGTTTCTTGTAAGGAACAATGTACGTACTACTAGCGACAAAAGGCGATTCTAGGTTGCGTTGTACTCCAACGAGTACTACTAGTGGTCGCGGGAGTGTATACCTCGTTTTGTGGGTTCGATCCCGGCCGAACGCACGGCGGCCTTAAAAAAAATAGTACTACTACACTTCGCTGCGAGCCAATATTTTACACGAGTAGTTTGAGTTTTGAAGTCAAACGGACGTGCCGCTCCACAATCTGGGTGCACAGGACAGCCTAGCCACGTGAACGGGTTTTCCTTCCCAGCATCCCGTGGCTTGCGTGCTCGCCCTAGCCGCACCTCGCTTGCAGCTTGCAGCTAGTAGCATATTTAAACTAGCGCCTCCCAATTAAGCCCGAGGAGCCGGAAAAGCCTGGCGGGGCATTGGGAACTGTGCAATATGGCTCTGTACGTAAAGTGCTCTACTACTGCTCTGTAGCTTGTGGTGTTGCACGCATGGACTTTACTCCATTATCGGCTCTACTATAAAAGAAATTCCTCTTGACGTGTTTTTTTGAAACGGAGGCAAAAGCTTTGCTTCATCTCATTCATAAAGAAGGAACTACTAACAAAGTTCGACGAGATCCATTACACCTCCACAAATGGAAGCGAAAAGCCTAGTCTCGCTGTATCAAATAACTCAAATGTTCTGCCCCCGCAGTAACCGTCGCTGATAAACAGGCTGCTAGTGTGTGCGTGAGAGGAGCGGCTGAGTAGGCCAGCTACGTGAGAGGAGCGGCTGAATAGAGCACCGAGAGTACCCACTAGGCCACTACGCAGGTGTACTTCCCCTGCATTGATAGTACAGCGATGGTTCTAGAGAACAGTAGTACCCTCCACTTCCAACTGTAGCTCCTTGGCCCTGAGATTCAAGAGTTCAAAACTGGTGCACTATACTAGACTAGACTAGAAGTACAGTACATCGCACTACTAGTTGAGAAAAGTAGTACTAGTACTGCTACAGTACGAGTACGTACTCCTCCGTCACATAATGTAAGACGTTTTTTGATACTAGTTGGTGTGTACAAAAAATGGCAAAAACATACCCAAAATTTCTTAATCCACGCCAAAAACTACTACCTAGTGCCAATTTTTTTTACTAGTGCTATTATTTACAGTATAATGCAATCCCACAACGTTCCATAATGCTAGTACTAGTAGTAAATAATGGCCTCACCCCTTCACTGAGGAACGATCTACAGTTGGAAGGGACGAGGCCCTGCGGTTAGTACGCTCTTATCTCCTCCTCGCCAGTTCCCCTCCCCCCGAAGAGAAGGCAGTTCGTCGCTGCACCCATGGATTCGCCAGGCGGTTCTCCTCCTCATCGGGGCTGGGAGACCTTGGACGACGATCCGCTGGGAGAAATCGCACGCCGCTCTGACGTCCTCACCACCGCAAGACTCGGTGCTTCCTGCACCAACTTTTTTCAAGACGCTGCTTAAACAGGCTTGGGAAAAGGCCATGCTTGTTGGTCTTCCATGCGTCCTCGAGGAGAAGGTTCTTCTATGGGACAATCCTTCAAACAGTCCACCGCTCCCTGGCCATGGTTGCACGTTGACTCCGCTAGAGTTGCCGACGTTGAGAGGTAGTCGGATTTTGTCCGATGAGCTGGTCAGCAATGGAGTTTGATCATGTAGTACGTAGTTATTCCATTTCCATCCCGTAATTTCTCCGCTGCCCACCGTCTTATATATAGGTCTGGGTCGGTGCCAACGAAGATTGGCTTGCATACCTCCGGCCGGATACCACCATCATTTTGCACAACATCCACAGCAGTGCGTCCGTTCCGGTAGACCCCTTCTCCACCATTGGGATCGGCCTTCCGGACTGGCTGGGCTTGAATACGTATGATGATGCCTACATGAGATTGAAGAAGATAGCAATTCCGGACCTGCCGACAAAGCGACGCGGCTACGACGATTACTATCTCATCGCGGTGTTCGACATAAGGATTGCCATCAATGCAAGAGGCAGTAATGGCAGAGGCTGGCGCATGTTGGCGGCGGCAGATTTGTACCCCTACACATTCGAAGACGCCGTGCGCCATCTAGGCCGCATCTTCGCGGTGACAAGCCAGGGGACTTGTTTCATCTGGTTGCCATCCTACGGTATGTGAGATTACAAACGGAATGCACAAACCATCATTTGCATCCCTAACGGTACTACATTATTTTGCAGGGACCAGTCATCCTCCGATCAAAATAAGATTGCCGATCCTGGATGTGCATTTGCATCCGCGATTCGGTCTAACCTGGAACCTTGTAGCTGACTTTGGCATATTGGGATCAACTATCTTAGCAGTCATTACCCATGGTACCACTGATGTGCAACATGGTCACACAATCTACCACGATCGGACCGTCACCATCTACCCAGGTATTCCATTTTTTAACCCTCTCGCCTTCTCTTTCATTGTTGTACTAGTAGTATACTTTGTAGTACTAGTAGGAGTACTTTTTACCTTGGAGGACGCGCATAGCTAGCTAGGCCCTTGAATACTTGAACCCACTAGCTGCCACCATTTTTGTTTTTCCATGTCTTACTATCTCATCCATGTAGCCAAGAGTGGCTATATATAATAAGCCGGTTATTTTACTTCCTCTATACCGGAGTAGTACTATTTGCTGCACAGTATTACTGACCGCCATATTTGAGCACAACATTATTATGCATGGACCTTGACTATGTACGTCACCATGTGTCCAGATCTGGGATGCCGCGTGTACCAGATGAACGGCGCCGAGTTCGACCCCCGTGATGCTACGTGGGTGCCGAGGAACACTCTTGGAGAGTACTCGCTTTTCATCGGGGACAGCTACCCCATTGTGAAGCGGATGCCACCTTCCGTGCACGACACAGAAGGCCTGCCGTTCATGAAGCATGGTTGTGTCTTCAGTGCGCACCGCCGGATGAACGTCATGCTGGGACATGCTATCCCTGATTTATGCCGCTTCAGCTTGGATGAGTCTCCATCGTGTGGAACTGGACTAGAAAGCTACGATAATGATTCCCGTTGCCCACCGCTATGGATCGTGCCATCCATGAAGAACACCTGGGACTGGAACCTGGAGGAGGACATGTAGCCCATCTATAACGTGTAAGTGGAGTACGGTAATTGTGAACGGTAGCGCTGTGAATATATGTAGACTAGTCGTGCACAAATTTATCACATGAATTGGAGATGAACTTGTGTGGCATATTGGCATTTGTCCTTCAGAATTTATTACTAGTAAATGTGTTATGTGCACGTGCAACTTGTGTGGTTGTTGCACGGGCTCCAACACGCTCTTTGAGAAAAAAAGGTGGCACCACTTTGGATATACGTGACGTGGCGGCATCATACAGTAGCATCGTTCGCTATAGTTGTAGTACACTCCTACTAGGATGACAACTCCTATAAAACCTTGCGCTTGGCTCTTTTCCTCTTCGGGAGGTTCAACAGTTCGTACTCGTGTGAACCTTGCACTTGGCTCTTCGCCTCTTCGGAAGGTCCAACAATGATGATACTACAGCACAATATGCTTCTGGCAATCTGACACCGATTGAACTGCTGCACGTCCACCGCGAGGGCGAGGGCGAGGGAGAGGGAGAGGGAGAGGGAGAGGGTGCTGTAGTAAAAACCCTCTCCTTGTCCTGCGAACCACCGCGCGCGTGGGCGAGGGAGAGGCGTAGTAAGCAAGCTTCTCCTCGTTCGGCGAGTTGACGGGACACATCAAAGCAGTACTAGTAGTAGTAGTAGTCCATACTGCATCCTTGCCGATTAATATGGCTTAATTTGAGACGAGAAAAATACACTGGCGGTCAACGTATGTAACAATACGCTCTTTACGGTCACTACATATAGTTTTGCGGCGGTTATACGATCACTAGCTCATCGTAGAGCACCGTATTGCACCCTACTGACCGGCCACATAGTCGACATGGCACTTTGTTGACTGGTTAAATTGTCACCTAGTTTCTGGGCCCCACCTGTCAGTTGGCAGAGCAAAGAAATCAGTTAAACAAAACTTTACGCAGGCGCGACACGAGTCCAACCCTTGCGCGCGAACCGCCCTGGCTGTGTATGTGAGTGCATGCACGTGTCCTCCCTCGGTCTTCCAACAAAGAGTGTACATCGGTTATAAAACAAAGAGTGTAGTACATGATGTACATCTACACTTCCAATGCATTTAGCCTTTAATCTAAATCGATATTGATTGACTAATGCACCAACTTGTGCTGTAGGTATAGGCTACATGTCTATCCTTAATTACAGCATGCAACGGCCTTCATTTAATCTTCTTATCTCAATGGTCGCATGCACACATAAGTCTGCTACTTTTGGGCGTTAATTATGCCATGGTCAATGTGTAAATCTCTAAATGTATAGTCTTTCACGGACGTAGGGAGTAGGTTGAGCACTTGAGCGTGAGCGTGTGTGTTGCGTCGTGTGCTGTGTGCCGCATGGGTGCGTGAGTGTTGCGTGCGTCCATGTGTACGTGTGAGTGTTGCATGTTGCATGCATGCATGCATGCATGGGGCTTACTCCCTCCCATTGACATGTTCATATTTCAGGCTTCCTTTGTTCCCTCCATATGGTGATACTCCCTCTGTTCCCAAATAGTATGGAGTAGAAGCCTCCCTCTATTCCCAAATACGGAGTATTTGTCTTTCTACAGATTTCAACAAGTGACTAGGTACGGAGCAAAATGAGTGAAGTGAGCGTAGAGGCATAGGGATATTGTAGAAAGGAAGTCCTCGCGATCCATTATTCCCCATCTCGGTCAGAGAGAACTATTCAACTAGTCTTCGCAGTGAAGTGACAATACACGCTGCAGCAGATGGGACACGTAATTAATAAGCTGAACCAGCGTGTTGGTGTTACTAAATCAGCCTTACCCAGTACTGCCATCATGTTTGCCAGTAGAGAACGCTTCCGCAAATACGCCTACGCACCTCTGTCCTCCATTAACTGACATATGTGCCCTGTTGTGGTAGACCCACATGTCATCGGTGTAACTATTTACACTCCGAAGGACGGTATATCCTGGTAGTAGTACTAGTAGAATTGAGATTGAATGCACTTTCTTCCCCGTCTTCCACTCTTCTTCCTCCTCTCTTCTTCTTCCTCCTCTCTTCTTCTTCCTCCTCTCTTCCCCATCGTCAGCCGCACACCATTTACCCCCGCTCACTGTTCACCCGCCCACGCCATCTTCCTTGGTAGCTCGCACGTACCATATCCCCCCGCTCACTGCTCGGCCACACGAGGAGAAGCTTCTTCGCCCGCCCGCCCGAATCCACTTCCCCGCTGGCTCGCAGGCACCGAAAACCCCAATGGCAGAACCGACTGACACGCAGAGCCGCGATTGGAATTCCCTCCCCGATGTTCTCTTGGAGCAGATCTGTAGTCGTATGGACCTACTCAGCGCCGTCCGTCTGGCCGCATGCTCGGTGTCTTTGTACCGTCTACTCGTCTGCAACCGGCCGGCTCTTTTCAAGACACCCTGCTTGCTGATGCCCGATCCTCGCAGGTGGCCAGACACCGGCTTGACGATCCTACGGAGGTTGTCGTGGTTCCCCTTGACATGCTACCACTACCCGTCCACCTGTCCTTCATGCGCGGCCACTACTGGGCGGGCATGAAGGCCAACTGGATCGTCCTCATCCACCACACCGGTAGTCCGTGGCGTCTCGTGGATATCTACACCCAGCGAGAGAGCACCCTTCCATCGTTGGATACCGCCGCCATCGAGCCTCGCGGCCCGCCGGATACTCCTGCCTACTACGCACGAGACGCGTCAAGCTTTTGGCTCGACCTCTGTTTGCAGAAAGTTATAATCTGCGAAGTGCCCACACCATCAGAAGACTACATGGATTACAAGCTCATTGCCTTGTTCAACATGGGATTAGTCTATCTGGAATCCGGTCGCCATACATGGTTATGGCTCATCATCAATCCTGTTAAGGCAACATTTCTGTCTGATGCTATAGTGCACGATGGCATCGTTTACGCGGTCGACGCACAGATTGGCTGCCTATACTGGTGGAATCTATCGTCGTGTAATTGTTCTATCTCATCTCATCTTTACCTTATGAATACGACTGCCTGTTCATTTGTTACAAATTTAGAATGCATAGCATGTCTATAACCACATCATTGCTATATGTTCCTCTCATTTTCTAGTTTTTTATGACCACACATGTTATTGTTAGAGTTGATATGAGAACAATTGGCATCTAATGATTGTTAGAATACATATTATGAGCATAACATCATGATTGCTATATGTTACTCTCGTTTACAAGATTTTTATAACAACGCATGTTATTGCTTAGAGTTGATATGAGAACAGTAGTAGTAAGTGCTATGGTAGAATATGAGTAGGCGCTGTCATATCTGTTTTCCTCTCATTGTTACATGATGTTTGAACCATGACATATTGCTAGAATATGAAAGCCATTGGCTTCTTTTTTTAACTTGGGGTATGATTATGACCACGGCATTGCAATTCTCTGTCTATGATATGTGTCACTGTTATAATAATATTAATTCCACACATACTCTGAACATGATTGTTTATTTTTGTCCTTTTGGTCTCCAATTTGAATTGTTGCAGCAGACGCAAATGCGCTGGCCTTCATGATTCCAGGACCTGGAATCATACCAACCGATGGGTGGTGGTTTATCGCTCGTTCAGCTGACGGCGGTCATTTGATGCTCATTCGCACGTACCAAATTGACCAAACCATTACATCAAACCACATGCAGTACAATGCGTGGGGCATTCGTGACATTGATGGCTATGGCTGCTTCGTGTTCGAGAAAGATCCCAGCTCCGTTGGGCCAGGCGTATTCAACTGGAGGCGGGTTTACAGCCTCGGCAACCACTCCTTGTTCCTCGGGCTCAATTATCCGATCATCCATCCAATCATCGATCATATCACCGGCGATGATTACTGTGCTATGCAACTTCCATTCGCGAGGGGGGCTGTGTTTACACATCATACCATGGGTTTCATGAATCACCATATCCAGAGATTCGTCGACACAGCTTGTTGCCAGATAATCTTCAGTGTGTGAAAGGCATCAAGCTTCCATGCGATGGATGGCTTTTGCAAACCCGACATGCGGCGATGTGGTTCATGCCAACAGCAAATATGCACAATTTGATTCGTGCTGATATCTAGACTGAGCCATGTATTCTGCTGCTGTAGCACGACCCTCTTTTGTCGGGTGGTAGGTGCGACATATGCCAACGGGTGGCTTATCATTGTGGGAGCCAGTAAGACGTCGCCGGTGCCTGGAAACGGGATGAGGCGAAGACATGCACGCCGGCGGATCTTACCCAGGTTCGGGGCTCTCCGTGGAAGTAATACCCCTGGTCCTGCTCTGCGGGATCTCCGCATGATCACTAGATCAATACAAGTAGCTATAAGTGCTCCTTGAGCTGTCTGGCTAGAGGAAGAAGAAGGGCAAGGCTAGCTCTCCTTTTCTCTCTATGTGGTGTGCGAAACTCCGTGTGTTCAACCCTTTGCATGGGTGTCCAGGGGGTTTATATAGGCCTACCCCCAGGGGTACAACGGTAATCCGTCCGGGCACGGGTCCCGGCCGTCAGTGTCTATGCTCGCCGGCTTCTCCGTCGGTCATTGGGGCCCGCCGACTGGTGGGTCCCGCCGGCTGCCGGCTTCCTGGCCGACAGGCCGGCCCCACCGCTTGGGGGCTTTGTTGGCGGCTGGTTACTGTTGCCTCGCCTCTGATGACGAGGGCTTTGTCGAGGTAAGCGTGGCTACAGTGTCGCCGCCTTGCGAGCTCTCACTGTAGCCTTACCTCGTCTTGTCTTCTTAATGAGGCACATATTTCGAGGGAGGGAGGTGGCCGGCTACTGGGAGCCGGCCACACCCCTGGCCGACTAGAGGAGGCTAGGCCGCCTTCGGACGTCTCTCTGGCAAAAGGGGCCCGCCGCCTGCGGGCCGTACTGGCACCTGTCGTGGGTGACATCAAGGCCAACATGGCTACAATGCCGCGCCGGACGGGGGATGGCTGGCCCGTACGATGCCCTGTGGCCATGCCTGTCCCGGGATTCGGGGGTAGTGGGCGGTACTGCGGCCACGCCCCATCCTATCGCCGTTACGTGGGTACAGTCTTGGTAAGCGCAGTCTTGGCCGGCTCATGGGGGCCGGCTTTCTTCATGGCCGGCTTCTGGGAATCGGTCCTCTTGGGGCCAGCTTCTTGGAGTCGGCTATCTCATATCATCCTTGGGGGAGGTTTATGAGGTAAGGTCGCCTTCTGGGAGTCGGCCCTGGGACAGCCGGTCGGGGGAAGGCAGCCCTATGCTTTGTATGCTTGAAGGCTTGAATGGCTTGATAATTCTTCAAAGAGCCAGGGGGAGTCGGTTAGGCTACCCGTGGCCATTTACTCCGACAGTAGTCCCCGAAGCTGGTTGGGCTTCGAGGCTGAGAGGAGGTCGAGAAGCTCGGTCAGCTTCCCATCTTGACGAGCCAGCAGCTGGGGGCCGGCGTCGGTTGGGCGCGCCGTCTTGGCGAAATTTTTGAAGTCGGAAGGCGGGAGTCTGTCGGCGCGTGCGCCGAGCTGCGGGCCGGCCGCTCGTCACCTGCGAGCCATGTGGCGTCCCTTGGCTGAAAAGAGCCTGCCAACCCACGCGCGCGACAAGACGTCGCCGCAGGTCGAGGGCCCACCACTCCTACGCCCAGGCCCAGGCGCGGATTTTTTTGCGGCCCAAGCCGTCCGCACGTCTTCCGGCGGCGGTTTCCGCACGCCGTTAGGGCGCAATAATCGCGGGTCGTGGGGGAGTGGGCGCAGTTAATCCCACGTTCCTCCCAACGCCTCGCCTCCTCGGCTTCGCCACACGAGGCTATAAGTAGGGGGAGGAGGGGAAGCGGCAGACGCTCGCACGCTCCTCTCCTCTCCGCCATCTTCTTCCTCCTGCTTTCCCTCGCAGCAGCGCCTCGCCGCCGCGCCATCCCACCATTCTTTTCTCCGCCGCCGCACTCATTCTTGCCGGCCTCACGCCGCTATGCAGTACGGCGGGGACTGGGACGGCTCCAACGTCCATATGGACCACGTCGAGTTCCTCCGCAAGACACGGCGGCTGCCCGGCGCGGACAAGGTGCGGGTCCGTCTCGCGCCTGAGAAGGAGATTACGCCGGAGCCGGAGGAAGGCGAGCGGGTGGTCTTCCGCTCGCATTTCCTGCGCGGCATCGGCTTGCCGGCGAGCGCTTTCTTCCGCTCCTTCCTTGAATTCTACCAACTCCAGCCGCACCACCTCACCCCGAACACGGTGGTGCTGCTGTCCGCCTTCGTCACCTTGTGCGAAGGCTATCTTGGCGTTCTCCCCACCCTCGAGCTCTGGGGGGAGTTCTTTCAGTCCAAGCTGGGCATGCGTATGCAGGGCGTGCCGGCCTAGAGTGGCGCCTTCATTGCGATGCGGAGGGTGGTACCCGACAACCCCTTCCCCGTCATCACGTTAATCCAGTCGGTGAAGCTCTGGCAGAAGTCATATTTCTACGTGAAGAACGTTGCCCCACAAGGCGACTACGTCAACTTGCCGGCTGGGAGGCGGCTCCAGTGGTCCTATCGGGCCGTGACGCTGTCGCCGGCTGGAGCAGCGGCCGTCGCCCGACTGCGGGTGATGATCCAGTCGGAGAGCCTGACTGGGTCCGACGTGCTGGCCACCTTCGTCGCGCGCCGGGTGCTTCCGCTTCAGAGCCGCCCTCACCTGATCTGTCAGATGAGCGGCCAGCTCGATCCGAGTCGGATGTGCACCAAGGACATGCCGCACGACGAGGTGGCCCATATGGTGAATTACCTTGCGAACTGCAAGCTCTCCGCGGAATGGCGGTTTGGCAAGGAGCCATATTCCTGGGCACATCCGCTGCCCACGGTATGTTCTCTTTTTCCCTTTCTTCTCTTAGTTTTATCGTCGAGTTCTTTTTGGCCGACTCTGACCAGTCGGCACGTCTCGGCAGAGCCCTCTCCTTTGACCTGCAGCCGGGTCGGAGGCGGAGCGCCGATTCCTCCCCGACCGGGCGGAGCATGACCTGGAGGACCCCGACTTGGGGGCGGCCGCCATGGATGACAACACCGAGGCGGGTGGCGGCGAAGCCGGCGGCGAGGCAGGCGGTTCCGGGCTTGGAGCCAGCTTCGACGACTGGCCGGACGACGACGAGGCGGAAATCGTCCCACGCCGCCAGCCGGCGTCCGGCCACGACGCGGGTTCCTCCGCTGCGCCGCCTGCTCGGGGCGGCGGGCAGAAGCGTCGTGCTGCGTCGGGCTTGTTCGGCAGTCGGCCGAAGAAGCCCAAGGGCGGGGCGGCGGCGACCAGGCGGGATGAGGCGGCCGCGAAGGCAGCCCGCTTCCGCAAGGTGGTGAAGCAGCCGCAGACGGTGTCGGCGTACGCGTTTACTCCTTTGTATATTCTTTCTTCTCTTCTTTGGTGATTTTTGAATCCTTGTCCTTTCTCAAAAAATCAGGGCTCCGCTGTCGCTCGAGCGGGTTGCTGCCGCCTCCGTCGTTGGATCGCCGGGAGGATCCGGGAGCACCACCCGCCGCGTGGACCCCCGTGCCGAGATTCAGGCGGCGACGGAGCGAAACGCGCGGGAGGCGCCGGAGGAGCGGGAGGCGGAGGAGTTGAGGGCGGCTGCCGCCAAGGCGGCACAGGAGAAGGAGGCGGCGAAGGCGCACGCCGACGCAGCGGCCAAGGCCCAAGCGGAGGCTGCGGCCGCGGCGATGGCGGCGGGGGCCTTGCTTGTCACCCCTCTGCGCGTCGCGGCGCCTGAGGCCCCAGAGCCCCCGCCAGAGGAAGCCAGCGGCGACCAGCCGGGATTGGAGAGGGAGGACGATGTCGTCGTCCCGGAGAGGGAGGCGGCACCGCCCCCGCCGACTGGGGCTACCCAAGGCGGCCGGCCTAACTTGCCGCCTGCGTAATCGGCCGGAGGCGAGCCGGCCACGAGGACGGATCTGGTGGTCCAGTCGCCATCGCGCCAGCGCACGGGGAAGGCCGCATCGGAGCCGCAAAAGGCCGCGGGCTCTAGCTCGTCGGCCCAGGACATGGAGGCGGCCAGCGCCAGCTTGGGGTGGACGCCGGGTGGAGGGACGGCCGTGGTGAACGTGGTAGCGCAGGACGTCCGAAACCGGCTTCAGTCCCAGGCTGCGGCGCTGAGGAAATATAATGACGAGTTCCTTGCGACGCGGGCGACCATTCGGGTTAGTCTTCTTATTTTTGCTTTTTTGATCTTGGTTTCTTCCGTGGGGGCGCGTCAGCGCATCCACTGGGTGTAGTCCCCGAGTTCCGAGTCGGCTGCAGAGCAGGCGGCTTGGAACTTCTTAGCGGGCCTTGTTTTACTATTCTTGTTCTCATTCGCTCCTCTGTCTTACTTGTAGGACTACCACAACCTCCGCGCGGCTGCCTTCAACTCCCAGGCTCGGGAGCTGACCCAGAAGAATGCTGACCTATCTGAGAGCCGGGGTAAGTGCTTCGTCTTTTATCTCACGTGGGGGCGCGTCAGCGCACCCACTCGGTGTAGTCCCTGAGATTCGGGCCGACTGCTGAGCAGTCGGGTCGGATCTTCCTTGACGACTCCTTCCTTACTGCTTCTTTATTTTCTGCCATCCCTGTAGCGGCCAACGCCGGCCTGAGGGAACAACTGGGCGGGGCTCAGGCCGCCTCCGTGCTAAGGAGGCCGAGTTTGACGCCTTGGTACAGGAGCGTGACCGCCTGGCCAAGAGGTTGGCCGACCAGGAGAAGAGCCACAAGGCGGCCCTGAAGGCGGTGCAGGACAGCGAGGCCGCCCTCCAAGCCGATTATGAGTCAGAGGCGGCCAGCTGGGCTGAAGCAAAGCAGACGCTGATCAACGGATATGGCCAGATCGAAGACTTGGTTGACGGTAGGCCGCCTTCTTCTTCGTCCTTGCTTGCCGCTTGCCGTTTAGCTCATTTTCTGACTTGGTGTTTTTCTCTTCTTTCTCTTTCTTCCTTGCGCAGAGTACTTCCCTGGCTACTCTACCGCCGCCAACCAGGTCGTCGAGGCCCACCGCGAGGCACGTAGGCAGGCTGGCGCCGAGATCGCGCCAAACGCTCGCCGGTTGATGGAGGAGCAGCTCTTGGCGATTCAGGCCCGCCTTCAGCCGGCTCATCGCATGCTCCGCCGGCTTCAGCATGTTGGGGCGCAGGTGTTGGCCGCTCTCTGGCCTGGTGAGGTGATTCCCCGCACCCCCAGTCGGACTGCCGACTGGCTAGAGGTGGCGGTCGGCCGCTTCGAGGCCTGGAAGGCTTCGGCGGCTCGGTCCGGCGCCCGGCGGGCGCTGGAGTTCGCCAAGGCCTGGTATCCCGAGCTGAGTCTGGACCAGCTGGCCACCTGGCGGCAGGAGGCCGACACGGAGCTGGAGCCGGCATGGCCGGCTATCATCCAGCGGGCTTCGGCGATTGCCGACTACACCGACACCAGCGTCTTCGCTCCTGAGGTGGACGACAACGACGTTGCCCAGCCGGAGGAGTGGTTCGGGCTGAACCCGGCAGACGGCGAGGACTCGGCGGAGGAGATTGACTCCAGCGACGAGGGCGAGGAGGAGGAGGAGGAGGAGGGTGAAGACGCCGGGCCAGGTGGTGGAGCGGCCGGTCAGCCTCAGCTTGACCGTGCCTCCAGCAACAAGGCACGCGTGGGTGCACTGCCTGCAGCCGGTGATGATCAAGCTGAGACCCGTCAGCCGGCCACTCCTCCAGCCGGCGGCGCCATCTCCACCGACCAGCCCGGCTCCCCTACTGCACCCTTAGTCTAGTCTGCTGCTTCTACTTTCCTGTTTTACCACTCTTGGCACAGTATTTTGTTAAGTTTGCACAATTCCACCCACTGGGGGTGTATTCGAACTATTTTGACTGCCGGCCTGTTGGGGGCCTTATGTGTAAATATAATTATGCATGCGTTTGGCTTTCCCTTGTTCTTTGCTTTTCATCCTTTGGCTGTTTCCTTTGCCGTCCTCCCTCGGTTGCCGCCTTCCCAGCCGGACAGTTGCTCTGCAATCTGTGGCTGGAGAAGGGCTTGGCCAGTTGGGAGGGCAAGTACTCTAGCTTTGTTGGATTATAGCAAAGTGACTAGGAGGCCGGCCAGCCGGCTGTTTTGACAGCCGGTAGGCGTGGTTGGAGGCCGTCTTTGCGTTATATAAGTTCGTTAGTCCTTAGCCGTTTTTCGTGTGGGCATCCTTTCTGCCTTTGGCTCTTGCCAGTCGCACAGTCGGTTCTTCGAGCTGCGACTTTCAACAAGAGAGGGCTCGGGTGCCGGCACACTACTTTGTCTGACTTCAGGTAGAACTTTTAATATAACTTAAGGCGGCCAGTCCCCGGGTCAACTAGTCGAACCCGGTGCCGGACAGAAAATCAAATGTAATAATACATTCATGAGTATGACGCTCGTCATTCATAGATAAAGGAGGGCAGTCCCTGAGTGCTCCTCGGGGGGCCCGTTTGTCTCGTACTTAATACAAAAAAGGGTAGCATGATACATACTGCTTTCAACTGTAAAATCTTCTCAAGAGGTTGGCGTTCCATGGTCGTTCCGACTCCTTGCCAGAATCATCCCTCTTGCGTGCTCTTGGCTTCTATGCGTCGATCAGGTAGTAGGAGTCGTTGCCTAGTGCCTTGCTGATGACGAAAGGGCCTTCCCAAGGGGCCGAGAGCTTGTGCTGGCCAACTGTTCGCTGGATCAGCCAAAGCACAAGGTCGCCCTCTTGGAAAGATCTTGGCTTGACCTTTCGGTTGTGGTAACGGCGCAAACCCTGCTGGTAGATGGCGGGCCGGCTGAGTGCTAATAGCCGGCCTTCTTCCAGCAGGTTGACGCCGTCTTCTCGCGCTTCCTTGGCCTCCGCCTCCGTGTACATGGTGACCCGAGGCGAGTCGAACTCGATGTCAGTTGGGATGACAGCCTCGGCACCATATACAAGGAAGAACAGAGTGAAGCCGGTTGACTTGTTTGGGGTAGTACGCAGACTCCAGAGGACAGCCCGCAGCTCATCGAGCCAGCAGCCGGCCGATCGCTCCAGTGGTATGACTAGTCGGGGCTTGATGCCGGAGAGGATGAGTCCGTTTGCTCGCTCGACCTGGCCGTTTGACTGCGGGTGGGAAACGGACGCTAAGTCCAGTCGGATGCCCTGTGTCGCGCAGAAACGTGCCAGTGCTCCCTTGGCAAAATTTGTGCCGTTGTCGGTGATGATGCTGTGTGGCACACCATACCGAGTAGTGATGTCTGCGATGAATGTCACGGCAGTCAGCCCGTTCAACTTCTTGATCGGTTTCGCTTCAATCCACTTGGTAAATTTGTCCACGGCGACATGCAGATGTGTCATGCCGCCGCGGGCTGTCTTGAATGGGCCCACCATGTCCAGCCCCCAAACGGCAAAGGGCCAGGTGAGGGGGATGGTCTTGAGTGCAGAAGCCGGCAGGTGTTGCTTGGAACTGAAGACTTGGCATCCTTTGCAGCATTTGACTATCTCTTTGGCATCTTCCAAAGCAGTCGGCCAGAAGAAACCATGGCGGAAAGCCAGGGTGACAAGTGATCTTGAGGCTGCGTGGTGGCCGCATTCGCCTTGGTGGATATCCTTGAGGATTGCTACACCTTTCTTTGGCTTGACGCAGCGCTGGAAGACTCCAGTGACACTGCGCTTGACAAGTTCTCTGTTTATTATTGCATATGCCCCGGCTCGGTGTTGCACTAGTCTTGCCGAGATCTCATCAGTCGGCAGCTCTCTGTTGACTAGGAAGTTGAGGATGGGCTGGGCCCATGATGGAGCTGTGACTTCTTCTACTGTTAGTACGGCCACCGTGACTCGGGTGGGTGGGTTGGGTGTTGGGGAGTTGGAGTCGGCCACCGCTTCTTGTGTCGCTGCAGTCCCCGGGCCGACTGCTGCAGTCCCCGGGCCGAGTTCTGAAGTCCCCGAGCCGGGTGCGACTACGGCAGTCCCCGGGTCGCTTGTCGAAGTCCTCGAGCCGCCTGCTGGGTCCCTCCAGTCGGATCCGGCTGCGTCAGGGGCAGGCGGCACGAAGATAGAGTCCGACTCTGGAGACGGCTTGATAGACGGTTTGAGGAGGCGCTGGAGAGAGACACCGGTTGGTATGGCCTGTCGGGTGGAGCCGATCCGTGCCAGGGCATCTGCTTGGTCGTTGTCGGCCCGTGGCACGTGAAGGAACTCGCACCCTTCAAAGTATCCGCTAATCTGCTGGACGAGGAATCGATAGCTCGCCATGTTTGCATCCTTGGCATCCCAGTCGCCAGACGACTGCTGGACCACCAAGTCCGAGTCGCCATAACACAGGATCCGGCGTATGCCGAGCTCTTTGGCTAGCCGGAGCCCGTGTATGAGCGCCTCGTACTCAACCACGTTGTTGGAGGCGGCAAAGTGGATTTGCAGTGTGTATCTGAGCTTGTCGCCTTTGGGAGAGGTGAGGACGATGCTGGCTCCCAAGCCGGTGCGCATCTTGGACCCGTCGAAGTGCATCCGCCAATGAGTAGAGTCGGGAGCCGGCGGTAGGTACTGGGTCTCGGCCCAGTCGACGAGGAAGTCGGCCAACACTTGGGACTTGATGGTGGTGCGGGGCTGATAGAAGATTGTGTAAGGTGCCAGCGCAATGGCCCATTTGGCCAGCCGGCTGGATGCATCCCGGCTGCCTATGATCTCGGCAAGCGGGGCGGTGCATACGACCATGATGGGATGTTCTTGAAAGTAGGGCTTCAGTTTCTTGGCGGCGAAGTATACTCCATAGCACATCTTCTGGTAGTGTGGGTAGTTTTGCTTTGAGCTGGATAGTACTTCGCTTAGATAATATACTAGCCTCTGGACTAGCTGGGCTCGGCCTTCCTCTGGGCGCTGGACCAAGACGATTGTACTGACCACTCGGCTAGTTGCGGCAATGTAGAGGAGCATGGGCTCCTTCTCAGTCGGCGCCGCGAGGACAGGCGGAGTGGTCAGCATCTTCTTCAACTCATGGAAGGCTTGGTCTGCTTGGTCATTCCACTCGAAATGAGTGGATTTCTTCATGAGTCGGTACAGGGGGAGAGCCTTCTCTCCTAGCAGGCTGATAAAGTGGTTTAGGGAGGCCAGGCACCCGGTGAACTTCTGCACATCTCGCAACTTGGTGGGGATCTCCATTCTCTCAATGGCCTTGATCTTCACAGGGTTGCACTCAATGCCGCGTTCCGAGACCAGAAAGCCTAGAAGCTGGCCGGCTGGTACTCCGAACACGCATTTCTCGGGGTTGAGCTTGATCCGGAATCGGCGCAAGTTGGCAAATGTTTCTTTGAGGTCTTCCAGCAGGGTGCCGTGCTTCTCCGTCTTCACCACAATATCATCTACGTAGACGTGGGCATTTCTGCCGAGTTGCTTGAGGAGGCATTTCTGCATGCAACGCTGAAAAGTGGCACCGGCATTCCTCAAGCTGAATGTCATAGTCAGGTAATAGAAAGCTCCGAATGGTGTGATGAAGGCAGTCTTCAGGCGGTCTGCTGGGTCCAACTTAATCTGGTGGTATCCTGAGTAGGCGTCCAAGAAACTCAACAACTCGCATCCGGCTGTGGAGTCTATCACTTGATCAATCCGTGGCAGAGCAAACAGATCTTTGGGGCAGGCCTTGTTGAGGCTAGTGTAGTCTATACACATACGCCATTTGTTGTTCTTCTTCAGCACCAAGACTGGGTTGGCAAGCCACTCTGGGAAAAACACTTCCATAATAAAGCCGGCGGCAAGGAGCCGGGCTATCTCTTCTCCTACGATTCTTCTCTTCTCTTCTGACAGTCGGCGGAGAGGCTGCTTGACCGGCTTCACGTCGGCTCGGACGTGTAACTTGTGCTCGGCGAAATCCTTCGGAACACCCGGCATGTCCTTTGGGGACCATGCAAAGATGTCTCGATTCTCACGGAGGAAGTCGACGAGCTCGCCTTCCTATTTACTGTCCAGATTTGCACCAATAACTGCAAACCTCTCCGGGTTCTCCGGGTCCAGAGGTATCTTCTTCGTCTCCTTGGTCGGCTGGAAGGAGCCCTGCGCATCGTATTCCTTGGGGTTGTGGGACAAGGCCGGCTGCTTGCCGGCCATGGCCACAACTCGATCCAGCATCTTCTTCTCTTCTGCCACTACGAGGGACTCGGCCAGTCGGCTGCTGGCTGCAGCGCACTCGATGGACTTCTTGTAGTCGCCGGCTACAGTGATGATCCCCTTCGAGCTCGGCATCTTCATCTTCAGGTAGGCGTAGTGGGGCACAGCCATGAACTTGGCCAGAGCAGGTCGGCCAAGCAAGGCGTGGTAAGGGCTTTCCAGATCCACTACCTCGAACCAGATTGCTTCTCGGCGAAAGTGATCCTTGTCTCCGAAGAGAACATCCATCTTGATCTTGCCGATTGGGGAACAGGACAGGCCGGGTACGATGCCATGGAACACGGTCCGGCTTGGCATGAGCTGCTTCGCCTTGAGGTTCAACTTCTCCATGGTATCGCGGTACAGTATGTTGATACTGCTTCTGCCATCAATCAAAACGCGGGAGAATCGGGCAGCCCACCTCTCTGTTGCGAGGGTGACATCCAACACCAATGCGTAGGAGCCAGGGGACGGCATCACCTCTGGGTGATCGGCCCGGCTCCAGTTGATAGGCCTTTCGGACCAATGCATGAACTCGGGGTTGCTGGAGGCGACTGCGTTGACCTCTTGGTGCTGTCGGCGCCGGCTACGCTTGTCTTCAATCTGGCTCGTGAAGACGACGTAGGCGGCGTGCTCATCAGGAAACTCATCTTGGATGGCTCCGACTGCTGGTCGAGCAGCCGGCTGCTGGGGTGCTGGAGGCGGCGGGCCGGGAGGCGGAGGCGGCACCAGCCCCTCGCCCTTGGAGATCCGGGTGAGCCAGTGGCACTTTCGGGTCGTGTGGTTGGACGGCTTTGCGCCGCTGTGGAACTTGCAGGGGGCATCGAGAGTCTGCTCGTAGGAGAAGGCCGGCTGCCAAGCCGGCCTGCCGCCCTTCTTCTTGGGAGCGGGCTGTTCTTCGGGCTGCTCATCTTCGACTGTAGCCACCTGCCGACTGGTGGAAGGCAACATAGGGGCCTTGCGCTTGTGGTCGTTCTGGTAGGGGCACCGATTGGAGTCGCCAGCTGGCGTCTTAGGAGCCGGAGCAAGCACCTTCCCAGAGGCGCCCACTCGGAGCTCGGTCTTCATCGAGGAGTCAGCTGTGGCGTACTTGTCTGCAATGACTAGCAGCTCATCGAGGGTAGCTGGCTCATCGCAGAGGAGTCGGTGCTTGAGGAGGGTGCCCTCTCGGCACCCGGCGGTGAAGTATTCGATGGCCTGCACCTCGTGCACCCCCTCACAGGAGTTGCGGAGCTCGGCCCACCGCGTGAGGTAGTCGCGGGTCGTCTCGTTAGGCCCTTGGACGCATAGGGAGAGCTAGCGAGGCTTGGGAGGCCGCTTGTACGTGCTGGTGAAGTTGCGGACGAAGACTTCCGTGAAGTCCAGCTAGCTGTTGACGCTGTAAGGCTTGAAGCTGTTGAGCCAGGTGCGTGCCGTGCCTTGCAGCATGAGAGGGACGTACTTCACGGCTACGCGCCTGTTGCTGTTCGCTATGCTGACAGCAGTGGAGTAGTCGATGATCCAATCTTCTGGCTTCACAGAGCCGTTGTACTTGGGCGTGTCTCTGGGGAGCGAAAACCCTTTGGGGAATGGCTCGTCGCGGATGCGGGGGCCAAAGCATGGCGGGCCGACATCGTCTTCTTCTTCTAGCGCCAGGGATCGAGCTAGGCGGTCGATCCGGTGGCGGGCGTCGTTCTCGCCGACTCCTTCGCGGTGGCCTAGTCGGCCTCCGAGAGTCGGATGTGTGACAGGTGGCGGGGTGGGATATCTCTCCCCCCGAGGCGGGGGAGGAGGCGGATTGCCTAGGCGCTCCACTGCTCGGGGGCGGCTTCCATGTCGCGCTCGATGGTGAGCCGAGTCCGGCTGCGGCTAGCAGCCGGCTCCTTGTCTTTCCTTGCGCGGGCGCCGCTCGCAGTCGGTGACCGGGATGTCGTGGCGTGCTCGCGGCGTGGGGGAGGACTCTCAGCGCGGGCGCCGGCTTCGTGCCATTCTGAGGCCGCGTCGATCAGCTACTGGATGCGCCTTGTCATGTAGGGGAGCTCATCAGCCCCCAGCCCATTCAGCTCTTCGGCGGCCGCCTGAGCGGCTCGCGGATTCTCGAGCGGGGTGGCGTAGACGGGGCGGTCTGCCCCCAGCATGCTGGCGATGGCCGCGCCGCGCTTCTTGACGAGGCCGGCTCGGCTCGGCCCGCCATGAGGCGGCGTGCCAAAGGCAGCGCGGTCGACTTCGCGCTGGTGAGCCTCGGTGAGGCGTCTCATGGGGCTATCTTCTGGCCTTCCGCGATGAGGGCGAGGCGGCGTGCCTCCAGGGTCTCGGCGTCGGCGTCGGCCGGGATGGGGACGGACAAGTCATGCATCGCCGCTTGTAGGGCGTCGTGGGCGTTCTCGCCTGAGTCGGCGACATGGCTGATGACCAGTACCTCAGTGACAGCGCTGCTGCCGCTGTCAGCTCGGGGGAGAGGGTCGTTGAAGACTACCACATCGGAGGGGTAGGCGTCGAGCGATGCCGTGTCGGAGTCGACAAGCATCGGGTCGGTGGAGCCGACCGACTCCAAGTCTACAGCAAGCTCGCTGGAGACGTGAAGTTGGTCGAGGAGGCTGACGAGGCGACTCTCGGGGTAGTCCGTGCCTGCGTCGGACGCGGGCTCGTCGGAGATGTGAGCCTCGCCAAGAAGATCGGTGAGGCAGCTCGCTGCGCAGGCGTCATCAACGCCTTGCAGTGCGTCGGGGCAAGCGCCATCGGGTGCAGCAGGCTGGCTGCGCTCGCGGGGGAAGAAAAGGGTTCTCGTCCAGAACAGGTCTCCGGACGATGGTACACCTGGCCCCACGGTGGGTGCCAAATGTAGGGTGGTAGGTGCGACATATGCCAACGGGTGGCTTATCATTGTGGGAGCCAGTAAGACGTCGCCGGTGCCTGGAAACGGGATGAGGCGAAGACATGCACGCCGGCGGATCTTACCCAGGTTCGGGGCTCTCCGTGGAGATAATACCCCTAGTCCTGCTCTGCGGGGTCTCCGCATGATCACTAGATCAATACAAGTAGCTACAAGTGATCCTTGAGCTGTCTGGCTAGAGGAAGAAGAAGGGCAAGGCTAGCTCTCCTTTTCTCTCTATGTGGTGTGTGAAACTCTGTGTGTTCAACCCTTTGCATGGGTGTCTAGGGGGGTTTATATAGGCCTACCCCCCCAGGGGTACAACGGTAATCCGGCCGGGCACGGGTCCCGGCCGTCAGTGTCTATGCTCGCCGGCTTCTCTGCCGGTCATTGGGGCCCGCCCACTGGTGGGTCCCGCCGGCAGGCCGGCCCCACCGCTTGGGGGCTTTGTCGGCGGCTTGTTACTGTTGCCTCGCCTCTGATGACGAGGGCTTTGTCGAGGTAAGCGTGGCTACAGTGTCGCCGCCTTGTGAGCTCTCACTGTAGCCTTACCTCATCTTGTCTTCTTAATGCGGCACATATTTCGAGGGAGGGAGGTGGCCGGCTACTGGGAGCCGGCCACACCCCTGGCCGACTAGAGGAGGCCAGGCCGCCTTCGGACGTCTCTCTGGCAAAAGGGGCCCGCCGCCTGCGGGCCGTACTGGCACCTGTCGTGGGTGACATCAAGGCCAACATGGCTACAGTGCCGCGCCGGACGGGGGATGGCTGGCTCGTACGGCGCCCTGTGGCCATGCCTGTCCCGGGATTCGGGGGTAGTGGGCGGTACTGCGGCCACGCCCCATCCTATCGCCGTTACGTGGGTACAGTCTTGGTAAGCGCAGTCTTGGCCGGCTCATGGGAGCCGGCTTTATTCATGGTCGGCTTCTGGGAGTCGGTCCTCTTGGGGCCAGCTTCCTGGAGTCGACTATCTCGTATCATCCTTGGGGGAGGTTTATGAGGTAAGGTCGCCTTCTGGGAGTCGGCCCTGGGACAGCCGGTCGGGGGAAGGCAGCGCTATGCTTTGTATGCTTGAAGGCTTGAATGGCTTGATAATTCTTCAAAGAGCCAGGGGGAGTCGGTTAGGCTACCCATGGCCATTTACTCCGACATCTTTTGTTGGATATTATGTACTGTTGTTAGTTTGAAGCACTCGTCTGGTTTGAAGGATAGATACCTTCCTGGGATCAAGTGCATCCTAACTCACCTGCGTAGGATGTACTGATAATGATGATGGAGATGCTGTGCAGAAGCCACATATATATATATATGTTAGGCTTCAAGTGCGTACTTGTTAGTTAAACCTATGTATAAATTGTGACACTAAATACGACTAGTAAGTAGTACAGTAGCAGTACTAGTATACGTCGGTCAAATTATTCCTCATGTCCACACATTGGATTGACGTGACAACACGCTGCGCGTGAGGTGACACAAGAATCCCAGCGGCGTGTTCGGGTATTCTGGACTTCAGATTTGGAGTACCACTTATCTGTCGAAATCTTTCATCATTCACTTAAAACAGTCGATTGATCATACATTGAGTACCATATAACTGGAATTACCGATGCAAGTCGAAGAAGGATTGGCCGGTGCTGCCGGCTGGCGTCAAGTTCGATCCCACGGATCAGGAGCTGATCGAGCACCTTGAGGCCAAAGTGAGTGCTGACAGCGCGAGATTTCAGTCTCTCATCGATTTGTTCATACCAACCATCGACAGCGAGCACGGCATATGCTACACCCAACCTGAGAAACTTCCAGGTAAGACACCGATCGGCCGTCTACTTGCACAAACATATTCCTTTGTTTATAGCTCTATTTTTCTTTTTAGACACAGACCTGGTGAAGCAATTACAATTTGACAGTTAATAAAAAGTGAAACAAGTGACTGCAACATGCCAAAGATGTTATGAAAATGCCAACTAGGTACACTAAAACCTGTATTCCACAATACTGCAGGTATCACACTGAGTGGCCTAAGGAAGCATTTCTTCCAGCGCAATTCCAGGGCGTTCAAAAGGGCACGTGGACGCATCGCAAGATACAGTCGGAGTGCGGCATGCACGCGATGTGGCACAAGACCGGTAATACCTTGCCGGTGTTGGTCAACGGCCGGCAAGACGTGCAGCAAAAAAGGTTCTGGTGCTGCACACCAACAAGAACTTCGACCAGCAGAGGACCAACTGGGTGATGCACCAGTACCACCTCGGGGACCTGGAGCAAGAGAAGGAGCGGGAGCTGGTCCTCTGCAAGATTTTCTACCAGACGAACACTAGGGCCAGGAGTAAAAAGATTACTAGTTAGTTTGGTATTGGTAGTTGTACTACCTTGTCGTCCGCAAGTTGGTATTGTTGTTAACGATCTTTTGGTATGAACTTGCATTTGCTTCCAACCATCATGCCGAGGGTCGACGTGGATATAAAGCTGAATCATTTGTTTCGAAACGAATTTTCAGGCACCTGATTTTTATTTGATGGGTAGCATAAGCACCCGTCGTTCGAATTCCCAGTTCTCCAATTTTTTCGAAACAAGTGCATGCACTTATTATCACGAAAAAAATATCCGTGCTGCATCCCAGTTATCAGTCTGTACTTGCAGAATTCTCTCGTTTATTGAGCACGTATATTGTTTTTTTAGGTCGAGCAAGTTTCAACTGGGCTGTAGACTGCCCAGGGTTGGTTTTGTTTTTAACAGGCCCAACTCACGATTACAACGGGGCACAAAGATCCAGCAGGTATCTACTAGCCTCTGGCCCGCCAGCGTTAGTTATATTTTGTCTTACAACATCCGCAGGCAGTTTTTTTTACCGAATCAAACACACAACCCAGTTCTATTTTCCTCTTGAAACGCATGTCCTACATCCGTTTTCTAATCTCTACCTATAGTTTTACTAGTTCATATACACGTATCATTATATTGAAAACACATAAAATCCCCTTTTCATATTTACATCCTTATTTTTGTTGTTTTTTCCCACCCAGCGCTGATTTTTTTACCACTGGTTTTCCCTTAAACCAACTCAATTGTCCCACGTCTTATTTGCTTACAAAAACAAAACGATTTTTTTGGCAAATCAATAAGTTCTTAAAAAATGTTTATCATTTCGGGATTACAACAGTTCGGACTCCACCGAAATATGCAAAATAAAGTTGAACTTTTTGACCGTGGTCCTGGGCAGAAAATGGGCTGTAATAAATTACTTAAGAATTAGCAAATGGGCTGCAAATTATAAAAAATAGCAAATGGGCTTTATGTTGTCTGCCACAGATTTGGAGGCTGACTTGTGGGCCTACTAAGTGCATGCGTACACAAGGTTTCTAAAAAAAGAAACTTAGTCAACAATCGACTCTACCAGCGTCAGACCGTTAGATGTCAATCTAATGGCAATCATGCTTCTTCAGTCTCTGATCTTCCTGCCCGAGCCGCCCAAACCAGCGCCGTCGGAACCGCCTGCTCCCGCCTCCCGTGGCCGGCAGTGCTGCCGGGCAGGCCTCACGGCCCCATCATACTCGCATCCCTGGCCTGTCTATCCCTCTACTCACCCACACCTCCTGTTATTTTCTAGCGACGACAGCCGAACCAGTCAACCCTTGTACTCTCCACCGCGTGGGCAGTCACTGCCGTGTCTTCCCCGGCTCCGTGTCGTTCCCTTCGTAGGCCTCGCCGTCGTCCACCGCCCTGGTGCTCTCGGCGCGGCGTGGTCAACGATGTCCATCCAACGGCCGTAGTGCTTCTTCAACCTCTGGTCTTCTTGCCCCAGCCGCCCAAAGCAGCGCCGGTCGTGCCGCATGCTCCTGCCTCCCATGGCCGGCTGTGCTGCCGCGGAGGCCTCACCGTCCCCATACTACTCCCACCGCTGGCCAGGCCATCCCTCCACTCACCCACTCCCCCTGTTATTCTACGGCGACGGTAGCCTCACACCGCAGCCGAACCAGTGAACCCTCGTACTCCTCTCCGCGTGGGCTTCCACTGCCGCGTCTTCCCCGGCTCCGCGTCGTCCCCTTCCTAGGACTCGCCGTCGTCCACCGCCGTGGTGCTCTCAGCGCGGCGTGGTCAATGTGGTCAACGACCGACTTCCATCGGAAGAGTACTGTACGTGGAGAGGCTAACATCTGGGTCCACGACAGCCGCAAGGAAGTGCCTCCTTATTACGCGCAAAATAATTATTCCTCCACCTGACAGCAGGGACCCACCGGACGGGCCACCAGTATTTCATAGAAAAAACGTTTCCCCCTGGCTGCTGGGACCCACCGGACGGGCCACCGTATTTCGTGAAAAAAATGTTTGCCCCTGACTGATGGGACCCACCGGATGGACCACCGTATTTTGCGAAAAAACGTTCCCCCCGCTGTCAGCTCAGACCCACCGGAAGTGCCTCCTTATTATGCACAAAAAAATGAATACTCCCCCTGCTAGCTGGGACCCACCATGGTGGGAGGCTGACTTGTGGGCCTACTAAGTTGACGGGGACGGAGGGCTTTGTCAACTTAGTCAATATGAACGATTCTAGCTCCAGTGACCGTACGATGTCCATCCAACGGCGTAGTGCTTCTTCAACCTCTGGTCTTCTTGCTCCAGCCGCCCAAAGCAGCGCCGGTCGTGCCGCATGCTCCCGCCTCCCGTGGCCGGCTGTGCTGCCGTGGAGGCCTCACCGCCCCTACTATTCCCACCGCTGCCCAGGCCCTGCGGCGACGGCAGCCTCACACCGCAGCCGAACCAGTGAACCCTCGTACTCCTCTCCGCGCGGGCTTCCACTGCCGCGTCTTCCCCGGCTCCGCGTCGTCCCCTTCCTAGGCCTAGCCGTCGTCCACCGCCGTGGTGCTCTCTGCGCGGTGTGGTCAACGTGGTCAAGGAACGGCTTCAATCGGAAGAGTACTGTATGTGGAGAGGCTGACAGCTGGGTCCACGGCCACAGCCCAGTTTTTTTGTGATTTGCCAAGTAAGTCGCGTTGTCAGGCCTGCTGGGCTGCAAATCTTTCAAGACGAGGAGAGCTTTCATTCGGCTGGCCGAGAAAATGTCCCATCAGTAATGAGAAATGGGCTGTACATTTTTAAAACACATCAAACCGGCAATTAGTTTCAAATATCTTTTTTTTTCATTTCAAGATTTTAAATTACATTAATTTTTATGCGTGGAGAATTTGTTGGATTTTATATTGATATACATTTATTTTTAAAATCAGTTTGAATGTGAGTCGAAATTTTGGGATTAAAAACAGTTCGGACCGCACCGAAATATGCAAAATTTCGTATAATTTTTTAACCGTGGCCACAATATGGGCTGTAATGCTAACAAAAAGAATATGGGCTCCAAAAAAACTTTAATAATTAGCAAATGGGCTGTAAATTATTAGAAATAATGGCAGATGGGCTGTATGCTGTTTTCCACAGATTTGAGGCTTTCCTAAAAAAAGGTTGACGCACAAGCAGTGACTGTTGGATGGCCATCCAACGGCCGTCGTGCTTCTCAATCTCTGCTCTTCCTGCTCCAGCCGCTCAAACAAGCGCCGGCGGGACTGCCTGCTCCCTCCTCCCCGCGGCCGGCTTTGCTGCCGCGCAGGCCTCACCGCCCCACCGTACTCCCATCGCTAGCCTAGCCATCCCTCTACTCACCCACACCTGCTGTTATTCTCCGGTGACGGCAGACGAACCAGTAAACCCTCGTACAGTCGTACTCCCCTCCGCGTGGGAAACAACTGCCGAGTCTTCCCTGCCTCCGTGTCATTCCCTTCCTAGGCCTCGCCGTGTCCACCTCCCCGGTGCTCTCGGCGTGGCCTGGTCAACGTGGTCAACGACCGACATGCATCTGAAGTGGACTGTACGTGGAGAGGCCGACAGCTGGGTCCACGGCCGCACGCAAGGAAATGCCTCCTTATTACGCGCAAAATAATGATTCCTCCACCTGACATCAGGGACCCACCGAAAGGGCCTCTGTAATTCGTGAAAAAAATGTTACCGCCACTGACAGCTCGGACCCACCAGCTATATCTTCGCACGCAAGGAAGTGCCTCCTTATTACGCACAAAAAAATGAATACTCCCCCTGCTAGCTGGGAACCACCATGGTGGGAGGCTGACTTGTGGGCCTACTAAGTTGACTGGGACGGGGGCATTTGTCAACTTTAGTCAATATGAACGATTCTAGCTCTAGTGACCGTACGATGTCCATCCAACGGTCGTAGTGCTTCTTCAACCTCTGGTCTTCTTGCTCCAGCCGCCCAAAGCAGCGCCGGTCGTGTCGCATGCTCCTGCCTCCCGTGGCCGGCTGTGCTGCCGCGGAGGCCTCACCGCCCCCTACTATAACCACCGCTGGCCAGGCCTTGCAGCAACGGTAGCCTCACACCACAACCGAACCAGTGAACCCTCGTACTCCTCTCCGCGCGGGCTTCCACTGCCGCGTCTTCCCCGACTCCCCGTCGTCCCCTTCCTAGGCCTCGCCGTCGTCCACCGCCATGGTGCTCTCGGTGCGGCGTGGTCAACATGGTCAAGGAACGACTTCCATCGGACGTGGACTGTACGTGGAGAGGCTGACAGCTGGGTCCATGGCCGCAGCAAGGAAGTGCCTCCTTATTACGCGGAAAATAATGATTCCTCCACCTGACAGCTGGGACCCACCGGACGGGCCATTGTATTTCACGAAAAAAACGTTTCCCCCTGACTGCTGGGACCCACCAGCTACATCTTCGCACGCAAGGAAGTGCGCCCGGGCAAAAAAAAAATGATTCGCCCCCTGACTGCTGGGACCCACCAGCTACATCTTCGCAGGCAAGGAAGTGCCTGACAGTCGGGACCCACCTGGTCGAAGCGTACGTAGCGTTGTCATTCTGGTCGCGAATGTGTACGTACATATGTACTGGTGGATGTAGAGGCACGCATGTGTCGTAGTAGAGGCGCGTACGTGTCATAGTAGAGGCGCGCACATAGCATGTACACGTACGTACAGCGGCCAGGGTGCAAGAAAGAAAATACGGCCACGTATGTGTACATACGGGCGGGGTCTCGAACGCCTACTCGCGCATACGTACGGCCAGGGCTCGTGTACATGGCTGGGTCTTAACGGAGAAACAGCGTCGTCGTCGTGTTCATGGGGAGGCAACAGAATGCGTCGTGTTCATCGGGAGGCAACGGAACGCGTGGGAGCCAACTGGCTGGGTCGGAACGGAATGCGTGGTCGTGTTCATCGGGAGGGCTTGGACGGAACAGGCGATGGAAATGAGGCCTGGCGTACCGCGGAACGGAGGAAACGGACCTCCTACGGTCGAAACAGGGGTCCAGTTGATCGGGAGGGGTGTGGCGTACCGCAAAACGGAGGAAACAGACCTCCTACGGTCGAAACGGGGGTCCTGTTGATCGGGAGGGGTGTGGCGTACCGCAAAACGGACGAAACGGACCTCCTACGGTCGAAATGGGGGCCCTGTTCATCGGGAGGGGTGTGGCGTACCACAAAACAGGACTCCACGGGATACTGTTCATCTCCACCGTCGACCTCCTCCAGCCTCCACGGGCTACCGTCGACCTCCTCCAGCCTCCACGGGCTCCTGTTCATCCAGCCTCCACCGCGCGCTACTCCACCGGCTACTGTTCAACCACCACTCCACCATCTACTGTTCATCCAGCCCTCCACACCACGGGGTCCTGTTCAACCACCCCTCCACGGGCACCCCTCCACCGTCTCCTGTTCATCCAGCCCTCCACCACACCACGGGGTCCTGTTCATCCAGAGGCAATGCCACCGCTCACTGTTCATCCAAACCCCCCCGCAACGCTCACTGTTCATCCCAGAGGCAGCATCGATCGGCTTCAGTTAGCAGCAGTAGCGAAGGAATCG
>NC_057799.1:393913025-393913972 GCF_018294505.1 Triticum aestivum | reverse complement strand
CGTCGACCTCCTCCAGCCTCCACGGGCTCCTGTTCATCCAGCCTCCACCGCGCGCTACTCCACCGGCTACTGTTCAACCACCACTCCACCATCTACTGTTCATCCAGCCCTCCACACCACGGGGTCCTGTTCAACCACCCCTCCACGGGCACCCCTCCACCGTCTACTGTTCATCCAGCCCTCCACACCACGGGGTCCTGTTCAACCACCCCTCCAAGGGCTCCCCTCCACCGTCTCCTGTTCATCCAGCCCTCCACCACACCACGGGGTCCTGTTCATCCAGAGGCAATGCCACCGCTCACTGTTCATCCAAACCCCCCCGCAACGCTCACTGTTCATCCCAGAGGCAGCATCGATCGGCTTCAGTTAGCAGCAGTAGCGAAGGAATCGCTCGATCGGGTTCAGTTAACAGCCATCGATCGATCGCTCGGGTTCAGTAACGCGTAGCCTGCAGTGCAATCGCTCGGGTTCAGTTAGAGCCCAACGCCTCGCTCGGGTTCATTTAGAGCCAATTCCTCGCACACATGCGCGTACGTGTACGAGAGAAACGCGCATCGCTCGGCCCCCGACCTCCCACCGTAACCGGGAACTCCCCAAAATTTTCCTCGCCCTCGCTTCTACCACGGTTTTTTCCGTCATGGACGGCCCAAAGAATGTCATGCAGCTGCGTCTCTGGCCCGCCCAGGACGAAAAGCCCATTTTCTGTCATGATTTTTTGTCATAGAAGTAGGATCCCACCACATCTATGATGATACCGGGTTTTGTCACAATTATCGTCATAGAAGTGTCATATGTATGACAGAATTTTTTTTCGTTCAGCCCAAAATGTCACGGATGTGTCTTTTTTTGTAGTGTGTTGTTGTTGTTGTTGTTGTTGTTGTTGTTGTTGTTGTTGTTGTTGTTGTTGTTGTTGTTGTTGCTGTTGTTGTTGCTGTTGCTGCTGCTGC
>NC_057799.1:393887328-393912702 GCF_018294505.1 Triticum aestivum | reverse complement strand
TTGTTGTTGTTGTTGTTGTTGTTGTTGTTGTTGTTGTTGTTGTTGTTGTTGTTGTTGTTGTTGTTGTTGTTGTTGTTGTTGTTGTTGTTGTTGTTGTTGTTGTTGTTGTTGTTGTTGTTGTTGTTGTTGTTGTTGTTGTTGTTGTTGTTGTTGTTGTTGTTGTTGTTGTTGTTGTTGTTGTTGTTGTTGTTGTTGTTGTTGTTGTTCTTGTTGCTGCTCACCTAGTTGCATATCTAGACAACCTATTTGTTGGTAAACCTAATTTGTTAAGAAAAGCTAAAAATTGGTAGTTGCCTATTCACCCCCTAGTCAACCATATCGATTCTTTCAATTGGTATCAGAGCCTTATCTCTTTATTAAGGTATTTACCACCCGAAAAGTATGGTTGATGACGGGAAAAAGGTTGGAGATGTACCTGAGGTCGTGGAGTTGAATTGAGTCACCCGAGATGACTTAAATGAAGGCATGGCTTCACTTAAGACATCAATGACGGCCGAGGTCAAGTCCATGTTTAAAGAACTCCTTGAGGGGCTGAAAACTTCTACCGTCCGTTGCAAGTGGTTAATCCCACCGCATCGGAGTCGGATGCCAACTCCGGTAAGGAGGGGGCTAGTAGTGATAATGCTAATTTTCCTCAAGGAAAGAATGGGTTGGGCACCATTGCCGCGGTTCCCCCTCCCCTGGTCTATGGAGGACCGATACCCTCACCTCATATTAACAACCTTGGTCCTCCTCCTAAGCTTGTGAAGAATGATTTGTCTAATTGGGTGTTTCGTATCAAGTCTCATTTGAATCACAACTCAACATGTCTTTGGAGAATCATTGAACAAGGCTTCTACCCGCATGATCCAAGCAACCTCACTCCAAGAGAAGGGGTGGACAATCAATTCACCACTCTGCCTTGTTCATCCTTCAAGCCGTGGCACCTCCCGAAGATCTTGCTCACTTGCACCCCTTCACTCGTGCAAAAGATTGTTGGGAACATATTGTCTCTTTGTAAAAGGGAAGATCAAGCATTCAACCCTCCAACTTTTAGGAGATACTTGATGAGGCTGATGAGTTTGTGATGCTTGATGATGAAGAGCCTTGTGAGCTTTACCGGAGATTGACTACTCTTACGGTCTCACTGCGAGACCACGGGAGCAAGGATACGGATGACAATTGGATCAATAGCAAGTTCCTCAAAGCCATAATGCCATTCAGCAAGGCCATGTCCTCCGTGATCCGTCAAAGACCGGACTTCCACACCTTGTCCTCAAGCGATGTGTTGGATGAGTTTAATGCCATGAACATCTTGAACAAGACTGCCGACAACGTTCTTGCTCATCTCGAATGGTTAAAGAAAGCCTCACCCAACCTTGCTGTGAAGGCCAAGGCAATTCCGGAAGAAGAAGAGGAAGAAGAAGAAATTTGTCCCGAAGACACCAAATATGCTTACCACGAGCACATGGCTCTCGCGTCAAGGCAATTTTGGGGGCAACGAGAGAAACTCAAGGCCCAACTTCTCCAAGAACAACTCAAGTGGCTCCAAGGGAAAGCAAGGCGCGAGAACTTGCTACAATTGTAGCAATGTGAGTCACTTTGTGGTAGATTGCCCCTACAAGAAGAGGGAAGACAATGGTGGCAAGCTCATTCGCAAGGACAAGGCCAAGTCCTTCCCCAACAAGAACAACTTCAACAAGAAGGTGCCACAAAAGGGATTGGTGCCGCAAGAAGAGTACCCGTGGCACCCCGGCTCAGAGGAACCAGAACACCCCGTATTCCAACGCAGAGATCAAGTCTTCTGGAATACAACACTGCTTGGCATAGAACAAATCTGCTCTTTATTACAAATGATGCAAGTACAAGGGTCTGATGCTACAAAGGATTACATCAGTACGGTGACACTACACTAGCTAAGGTAGCTCTATGCTAGTAGCGGAACAACTCATAGCAACGGAATAACTTTTAGCAGCAGAACAACAATGACGATGATGGAGTACTCCACTCCGCAGGGACTCTGGCTGGGACATGCCTAGCTCGCATGCTCGGGATCCTTGACAAACAATCACTCATGGCATCACCTGCAATCTGGCATGACATGCCAGGTGAGTACTTTGAATGTAATCACAAGCTCACAACAACCAAAAGCATCAAGGCAAGACAACGACATAGCATTAACAGATTAACTTATTAACAACTACTATGATGTGGAAGCAATTATTAAGCATGATATGGTAATGCTAGAATTACTGATGAACCATTATCTCGGGTCACATGAACAATCTCACTCTTGGCTATCCGGCCAAGCAACATACCATCTCGATCACCATGTGATCATACCAATTGACTCAAACATAGGTGACTTTGGTCACCGCCCTCTCCTTGAGAGGCATGGCTCCATTTGGTTTGAGTTGTGCTTTCTTGTTTTAGGCTTTAGGGTGTTGGACTACTCCATGTGCGCTCTCGGTTTAGTTTCTTTTGACCTTGGAGTATTCCTTTCCATTTGATGTATTTATTATCTCCAACCCAAGCGTTCCCTCTCTCAAACCACTTAGAATTGCATAATACCCATTTCCCAAAAAATTTAGCAGTTTTTTATGGTAGCAAGTGGTACTACTGCTGATAGAAATGGTACTACCGCACAAGCGGAACTACTGCCCAAGTCTATGGTATTACTGCTAAGTGTAGTACTGCTGGCCCCCTGCCACAGGACTGGAGCGGCACTACCGCTGTTGGGACCGGTACTACCGCCCCTACGAATGGTACTTGATATGTCTCCAACGTATCTATAATTTTTTATTGTTCCATGCTATTGGATGTTTTATATTCATTTACTATCAACTTTATATCATTTTTGGGGACTAACGTATTGACATAGTGCCCAGTGCTAGTTGCTGTTTTCTGCTTGTTTTTTACTTTGTAGAATATCAATACCAAACAAAGTCCAAATGCCACGAAACTTTTTGGAGATTTTTTTCTGTACAGAAGACACCCAGGGAGCCAAGGAAGTGCACCAGAGGAAGCCCATGGGGCCCACTAGGCACCAGGGCATGCCAGAAGGCGCATACGCGCCCTGGTGGGTAGTGGGTCCCATGGGAGGCTTCTCCACCGACTATTAGATCTATAAATACTCTAAAATCCCCAAAACCCTAGGGGAGTCGACGAAACACAATTCCAGCCGCTTCAAGTTCTAGAACCACGAGATCCAATCTAGAGGCCTTCTCCGACACTCTTCCGGAGGGGTCAACAATCATGGAGGGGTTCTTCATCATCACCCTTGCCCCTACGATGATGCGTGAGTAGTTCACCACAAACCTACGGGTCTGTAGGCAGTAGCTAGATGGCTTCTTCTCTCTTTTCGATCTTCAATACAATGTTCTCCTCGATGTTCTTAGAGATCTATTTGATGACTTTATGCAGTGTGTTTGTTGGGATCCGACAAATTGTGAGTTTATGATCAGTTCTATCCATGAATATTATTTGAGTATTTGTTGAACTCTCTTATGCATGATTGTTATAGCCTCGTATTTCTTCTCCGAAACTTTGGTTTGGTTTGGCCAACTAGATTGATTTTTCTTGCCATGGGAAGAGGTGCTTTGTGATGGGTTCGATCTTGCGGTGCTCAATCTCAGTGACAGAAGGAGACATGACACGCATGTATCATTTTCATTAAGGATAAAAAGATGGGGGTCTATTCCTACATGAATAGATCTTGTCTACATCATGTCATTATTCTTATTGCATTACTCCGTTTTTCCATGAACTTAATACACTAGATGCATGCTGGATAGCAGTCGATGTGTGGAGTAATAGTAGTAGATGCAGAATCGTTTCGGTCTACTAATCTTGGACGTGATGCCTATATACATGATCATTGCCTTGGATATCGTCATAATTATTTGCTCTTCTATCAATTGCCCAACAGTAATTTGTTTACCCACCGTATGCTATTTTCTTGAGAGAAACCTCTAGTGAAATCTATGGCCCCCGGGTCTATTTCCTATCATATTGTTTTCAGATCTATTGATCCAAAAATACCTTGCGGCACTTTTTCTCTTTTTTTTGTATTTTTGCTAGATCTGTTTATCCAATCTCATACAATTTAATCTATCTCAATACCGAGGAGGGATTGACAACCCCTGTTACGCGTTGGGTTGCAAGTTTTTGTTGTTTGTGTGCAGGTGTTGTTTACATAGTGTTGCTTGGTTCTCCTACTAGATTAATAACCATGGTTTCATAACCGAGGGAAAGACTTACCGTTGTTGTGCTGCATCGTCCTCTCCTCTTCGGGGAATTACCAACGCAGATACAAGCAATCAGGAATAATTTCTGGCGTCATAGCCCGGGAGACATCATCAACATCAATCAGGTTCCTACGCACAAACTCTAATCTCCTTGCAATTACTTTATTTGCCATTGGCCTCTCGTTTTCATCTCCCCCACTTCTAAAACATTTTTGCAAAAATACAAAAATATTTTCTGTTTGCCTTTTTGCTTGTTTGTTATCTTTGCTTGTGTTTCCATGTGCCTTCTATTTGCTTGCATCTTTGCTTGCTAAAAATCTATTGATATGGATCCTCATCCACTTGCTAATATTTTAAAAAGACCAAATTATGATGAACCGATTGCTAGTGAATTGAGTGCACTTGATTATCTCTATGAAGTTTTGCTTGAGATTCGTGAATCTGAAAATTGTGATGAAGTGTTAAAAGAAGAAATTTATAAAGTGGTTCACAATAGCTCCTTGAATGAAAATCATGATTACAATAATGTTATTGTAAATTCTATTAATGTCAATTGTGTTAATAATATGCAAAACCCAAGCTTGGGGATGCTGATTTTGCTATGTCCACTACTTATTGCAACGATCATGATTGAGGTGATCCTTCTTATGATCTTGAAAATTTATTTAAGCCTCATGATGAATATGGTATTGATAATAGTGTTTGCAATAATATTTAAAGTGGGTTTGGAAGAGTTCCAACTTTAGATAATAATGGTCCCACTACTTTGGAGAATAATCAATTCTATGAAATTTTTGATAAAAGTGGGCTTGGAGTGCTCATGACTTTATTTGATGATAATCCCACTATTTTGGAAGAGTGTCTACTTTGCATGCATGTGGACCATGTAGTGAATATGTTATGTGATAGCTATATTGTTGAATTTGAATATGATCCCACATGTAATTATTATGAGAGAGGTAAATATGGTTGTAGAAAATTTCATGATACTAAATTACCTCTCTTCATGTTGAGACTGTCTATGTTTTATTCTTCCTCCTTGCATATGCTAGTCTTTGCTTGTTTTGATAATTTCTTTGCTTATAAAATGCCTATGTATAGGAAGTATGTTAGACTTAAACGTTATTTTCACATGCTATATGATGCTCTCTTTGTGCTTCAATTCTTGTCTTTCATATGAGCATCATTAAAATTATCAATGCCTAGCTAGAAGGCTTTAAAGAAAAGCGCTTGTTGGGAGACAACCCAATATTTTTATTTTCTATTTTTTTGTGTTTACACAATGATGCTACTTTTATGATTGTGTTTTTATGTTTTAATTAGTGTTTGTGCCAAGTAAAGCCTTTAAGATCATGTTGGGTGATAGTTGACTTGATCTTGTTGGAAAATAGAAACTTTTGCACCCAGTAGCAGAATTGTTAAAAATCACAGAAGCGTGATAAAATTCTGAATTGTTTACACAAGACTGGTATACAAATTTTCTACATTTTCCTATTTTTAAAGAATTTTTGGAGTTACAGAAATATGGTCAAAGTTCAGATTACTACAGACTATTTTGTTTTTGACAGATTCTATTTTCGTTGCATTGTGTGCTTATTTTGATGAATCTATGTATTGTATTAGGGGGTATAAGCCATGGTAAAGTTAGGATACAGTAGGTATAATGCAATAATAAAATATGAATGGGTTTGCAATAGTATGTATAGTGCTGATTTGCTTTATTATACTAACGGATCTCACGAAGGTTTTTGTTAAGTTTTGTGTGATTGAAGTTTTTAAGTTTTGGGTGAGATCACGATGGATGAAGGAATAAGGAGTGAAAAGAGCCTAAGCTTGGGGATGCCCATGGCACCCCAAGGCAATATTCAAGGAGAACCAAGCAACTAAGCTTAGGGATGCCCCGAAAGGCATCCCCTCTTTCTTCTAGCAACCATCGGTAATTTTACTTGGAGCTATATTTTTATTCGTCACATATCATGAGTTTTGCTTGGAGCGTCTTGTATTATATGAGTCTTTGCTTGTTTTGCTTTTTTAGTTTGTCACAATCATCCTTGCTGGACACACCTATTTGAGAGAGCCATAATGATGCTATGATTTGTTAGAATTGCTCTGTGTGCTTCACTTATAACTTTTTGAGCATGGTGGTTGTTTAATTTTTGAAGAAATGCTCTCATGCTTCACTCAGATTATTTTGATATTTAGTAGAATTTTGAAGAAATATCCTCTCATGATTCATTTATATTATTTTGAGAGTAGAAAATTTTGAATAAATATTTATTGTCTTGTTCTTCACTTAAATTTGTTTGAGATCTTGTTATAAGCAATGGCAATATATGAAACTAGCCCCAAAGTTATAGATATTCAAGAGGGATAATAAAAACTATGATGAAGATCATTGGACATTAAAACTTGATTCCTTGCAATAGTTTTGCGATATGGAGATAGTAATACGTGAGTCATGTCGGTAAGTAATTATGCCTTAGTAAGAATATTGGTGTTAAGATTTGTGATTCCCTATGCAAGCACGAAAGTCAATAATTATGCAATGAAGTTACATCCTACTTGTGGTGCATTATTTGGTGTTAGTTATTCTTAATGCTTATTTATGATTGTTTTCGTTTCTAGGTTGGTTGCTTCTCAATCTATTTGCTAGCCTTCCCTTGTACTAAGCGGGAATACTCACTACTGCGGGATGCTGCTAACGCGGCACTACGATCAGAGACCCTTTGACGAAACTGTGTGCAATGCATTAATCGCAAACGATGATGTAAAATAACCGTAAAAAAGATGCAAAATGTTTGCGATGAATGATACATCAAACACGGTTCAGATTTTAGTTGCGTGTGCGATGAGGGGCATACGGTTTAGTTCAATGAACTGTTTGCGATGAGGCAGAACAAAAGAAATGGGCGGCCAGATGATGGCATGTGCGATATACGACATACAGTTCACTCGGATAAACTGTTTGTGATGAGGCGGAACAACAAAAACGGGCAGCCAGATGAAGGTGTGTGCGATATACGACATACAGTTCCACCGTTGCGCGTTGGTCCTAAACAAACGGTTTTTAACCCCTTTCCGCGACGACATTTGGAACTGTCGCCAAGTGAGTGTGGGCGATAGGGGGGTCCTTCCCACATGACCTAGAAATCGTCGGGGATAGGCCCTCCTGGGACCCAGGCTGGGGCCATGTGCGATCGGGCGAGGCATCAAAACCCAATCATTTCCGTAGGTATGTACATCCCACACGGTAATCCGAGAAAAACATTTCCGTAGGTATGTACATCCCACACGGTGAATCCCAGAAAAACATTTCCGTTCGTATGTATACCACACACAGTCAATTCAAGGAATACGTTTCCATTCTTATGTACATCCCACACAGTCAATCCAGGGAAAACATTTCTGTTCGGAAGTACATCCCACATAGTTTTATGTGTAGGCTCGTGTGTGAAAGGTGTAACTATCACACACGGTCTGCTTTGGTTAACTGTTTGCTTTTATCAACTATATCACACACGATTTGATGAAGAAAACTGTGTGGCATTGGGCTATCCATCGCAAGCGCTTTTACTGCTAGAACCGTTTGCAAAGGTCCATGACACATTTAGCAGGTTTGTTAGTTTACAATTAATAATTCCAGTATTACGCAAATTCACATTTTATATCGAACAACTATTTGCCAATTTCATATCAGGCACATAAATATATTATAACATCACAGTACGGTAGCTACATGAAAACAACACAATACAACATATAGCTAGTTCAACTTCATAAGAACAATATATTCGTTTCCCTAATCGAGATCATCCAGGCTCGTCTTATCCACCTCTGCTTTCAGTTCAGTAAGAACCCATTTTGCACGGGCCAACTGGTAAAGTGCCTCCTCCTTCGCCAACACCATCTTAGCAAAGTCTGATTTTAAAAATCTGAGCTCATTCTCCACCTTCAACTTTTATCCCGCATCTTGAAATATGCTTCAGCGTTGACAAGAGTTTCTCTAAGCCTACGTGTGTTCTCTTCCTCATACATGCTCCAGAGCTTCGCTAGGCACATCTTCAAAGACTGTGGCCACTCTTGATCAACCCACTCCAAGTAAGAACACTTCCGTTCATCCTATAATATTTAAAACTAGATCAGTAACAATTGTAGGGGAATGGGCTTATAGCAACATAGAAAATCACCAATGCTTATTTTGAAAAACTGAAGAAACATGTTAATTATGACATATCTTCTCAAAAAGATCAGTGTGCAACTGTAATAATTGGTAATGAGACAACAACCAAATTCTGGAACATCAGAAGCTATAATTAACTACAACGACGCTACAAGTTCTTACTCATGTACAATAAATAACAAATTGAACATTTTATGAGGAAGGTAAAATATAACCGCAACAACATAGCGACAGTGTTTTGATGACGGCAAATTGATACTAACAGGTGTGTACATGCACAAATTTAGTAACATAGAACTAATAGCACTAAGGCCGTCCATTATGTATGCCAAAACTGGGGTAAAGACAACTGTTGCTACATCTCGCACCGGTGCCCTGCACTGGCGAGCCGATGCAGCGGAAAAAAAATCAGGGACCCGGACTCTGGAGCACGTAGTTGCTCCGATGCCTAGTTCCTTTGTGCCATAAAGATTTAGTATTTTACTGCTTGGTTGCTCGGATGTGTGGACCAAAGTTGGCTGCACAAACTGCTGAAGTGGTGCCAAATAATTTTCTAATGGCACCACTGATGGGATGGCAACAATTTAAGATACTAGGTACACACTGTGACACTGTCTTAGGATGCGTTTGGTTGAAGGTGTGGTATGAATGGGTTGGGACCGTGACAGTGTCTGAATCACATCTAACAAATGATTTGTAACAACGAAAAAGGGTCTAACCTTCTCTGCACATGCCAGAAACTTCCTCCCACTGTCCACAGAATCAAACGCAACTAGCTTCACACATGGAGATTGATGGTGACAACGAGCAGATAGATCTTTAGCCACCCCGCTCCATTCGTTGCCACTGATGATCCTAGGGAGCTACAAGAGCAAGAAATGACTCAAATCGACCACTGGGTAAAAATCCTTCATTCCAAGTCATAGCCCGAGAGAGAGAGAAGAGAGGCATACCCGGGTGGTGAAGGAGTAGTCGCTGGAGTAGGAACCGCTGGAGAGGTCTTTGAAGAAGACCATGGCGACCACGGCGGTAGGATGCGAGACGGCGAGAGCGAGGAAGCGGCTATTGCTTAGCAAGGAAGGAAGGAAGGAGGAAACAGGGGAAATGTGACTTGTGGTCGGGGAGAAAAGGGGGTGGGGAAGGGGGGCGGGGGTAGATATTTTGGCGGTAGGCCAAAATTTTGGAAATGTGGAGGGAAACTTTGCGCGCGGTGCCGCCGGACCATTCACTTTGAACAATTGTGTGCATCGCAAACAATTCTTCTGCTTTACGCGCATGGGATGAGTTTGATAATTCAAATTTTGGTGGAAATTTCCCCGGGTATGTCATTGCATAATTTAACATCGCTTGCTAATTTGGGCACACAAAAGAGCATACAACAGCAGACCACACTTACTGAATCGAGCAATTTTAGTAATTAAACAGAGCCAGTTGACCTAAACATTGCTCTAACAAAAGACCAACATTAAAAACAAAGCCTAAGTACGCATAATTTTAACAAATCTGCCGTCGCGCCGGCCTATGCATCGCCGGTGTGAGATGAGACGTCGATGACTTGTCCTGGCGACATGCCGTTGTTGGTGGACTCCGCGTCCCCCTGCTGAAGTCGACCGCATCCTCGTCCTCGTCCTCGGCGCCGGCCTCAAGGTTGTAGTACTCGTAGCAGTGGCTGCGCCAAAGCTCGTGTTGGTACTCCAATTCTGATTCCTCGACGGTCAGACTCTTCTCTACCTCGACCTCGGCCACATGCAACTCCTCCTCCCTGCGCTCCTCAATCTCTGCTGCCTCCTGTATCTCCAGCTCCCGCTCGGCGACCTCATGAGGTAGCAGGTGCTCCATGGCCACCGCCGCCTTTTTAGACGTGGGTTGCATGCTGGAGTCCGAGGTGGCCTGGAATATCTTGGCGTGTGCATCCTCGATCTTGGCGCGAATGGCCTCGACCCGGGCCAGGGCGACATCGGGGGCACGGATGGCAGCTCTAGCGCTCTCGGCGTTTGCAGCCGCCGTCTCAGCAACAGCTGCAGCAGTCTCGGCTACTGCAGCTGCCCTGTCGGCTGCTGCAGACGCCCTCTCGGCGGAAGCGGCCGCGCTCAATGTGGATGCGGCAGCACTCTCGGCGTAGGCGGCGACGCTCGGGGGGGAACGCGGCCATCGTACGGGCCTTCACGAAGCGTTTCCACGGCGTCATCTTTGCAAGAAGGGGGTGTGGGAATGGGGATCGGGATTCGTGGATTCGGCGGTTGCCGGCGCTGGAACAGACGATCCGGCGAAGCTTAAGGAGGGAGACTTAAATAGACCCAGATATTTTCATCGGAAACGGTTCCTAGAAAACAACTGTGTGTGTGATGTTGTAGATATTTTTTATTAGCTGTGAAAGACGAATTTGGATTAAAGCGGCAACGGATGGTGTTTTAAATGAACGAGAAATTTTGTAGTACTAATACAACTGTCATGTCAAATTTCGAAAAAGTTCAGGGGTCATTTGACCTTTTAAGACATTTAAGTGACTTTATAGCCATTTAATGACCGTAATTGAAATTTGAACTACATGTACATGCAACAGCTAACCATAACGGTTTGAAAACTCATATTTCATGTACTTGTGTGTGATTTAATTCCATGTGCAGTAAATTGGAAGGAATTTTCAAACATATTGGTCTAACGGCTATGACACGTACAATTGAGCATGGAGTGACATGGCATTCTAATTCCAAAAAATAAAAAAATCAGAAACACATGAAACCTTGGTTGATGTAATGTCATGCCACCAAGATGATGTGGTAAAAAATTGGCATGTTTGACGAAAGTTTGGACACACACCCCTCACAAACTGGAGCAACTCACTAGAAGGCTCGTGGTTCCGAGATGGAACAATGCATGTTTGATGACGAACGGGAGATAGCTTCCTCTTACGGCCTTCAATTTTTTTCTACATCTAACATGCACTACTACAACTCTCATGTGAAATTTTTGAAAATTCTAGGGGTCAGTTGACCTTTTAAAGACATTTAAGTGATTTTCTAGCCATTTAATGACCGTAATTCAAATTTGAACTACATCTACATGCAACGCCTAACCAAAACGGCTTGAAAAATCATGTTTGTGTACTTGTGTGCGAGTTAATTCCATGTGCAGTAAACTAGAAGGAATTTTCAAACATATTTGTGTCACGACATGGACACATGCATACGTATGCATGGAGTGACATGGCATTTTAATTAAAAAAACAGAAACACATGAAACCTTGGTTGATGTAATCATGCCACCAAGATGATGTGGTAAAGAAATTGGCATGTTTGACGAAAGTTTGGACACACACCCCTCACAAACCGGAGCAACTCACTAGATGGCTCGTGGTTCCCACAGGGAACAATGCATGTTTGATGACGAACAGGAGATAGCTTCCTCTTACGACCTTCAATTTTTTTCTCCGTCTAACGTGCACTACTACAGCTGTAATGTGAAATTTTGGAAAATTCTAGGGGTCATTTGACCTTTTAAAGACATTTAAGTGATTTTCTAACCATTTAATGACCGTAATTCAAATTTGAACTACATCTACATGCAACGCCTAACCAAAACGGTTTGAAAAATCATATATGTGTACTTGTGTGCGAGTTAATTCCATGCACAGTAAATTAGAAGGAATTTTCAAACATATTGGTCTCGCGTCATGGACACATGCATACGTATGCATGGAGTGACATGGCATTTTAATTCCAAAAAATAAAAAAATGATCAGAAAAACATGAAACCTTGGTTGATGTAATGTCATGCCACCAAGATGATGTGGTAAAGAAATTGGCATGTTTGACAAAAGTTTGGACACACACCCTCACAAACGGGAGCAACTCACTAGAAGGTTCGTGGTTCCGAGAGGGAACAATGCATGTTTGATGACAAACGGGAGATAGCTTCCTCTTACGGCCTCCAAATTTTTTTCTATGTTTAACGTGCACTAATACAACTGTCATGTGAAAATTTGGAAAATTTCAGGGGTCATTTGACCTTTTAAAGACATTTAAGTGATTTCCTAACCATTTAATGACCGTAATTCAAATTTGAACTACATCTACATGTAATGCCCAACCAAAACGGTTTGAAAAATCATATATGTGTACTTATGTGCGAGTTAATTCCATGCGTAGTAAATAAGAAGGAATTTTCAAACATATTAGTCTCACGACATGGACACATGCATACGTATGCATGGAGTGACATGGCATTTTAATTCCAAAAAATAAAAAAAATGATCAGAAAAACATGAAACCTTGGTTGATGTAATGTCAGGCCACCAAGATGATGTGGTAAAGAAATTGGCTTGTTTGAAGAAAGTTTGGACACACACCCCTCACAAACCTGAGCAACTCACAAGAAGGTTCGTGGTTCCGAGAGGGAACAATGCATGTTTTATGACGAACGGGAGATAGCTTCCTCTTACGGCCTTCAATTTTTTTTACGTTTAACGTGCACTAATACAACTGTCATGTGAAAATTTGGAAAATTTCAGGGGTCATTTGACCTTTTAAAGACATTTAAGTGATTTTCTAACCATTTAATGACCGTAATTCAAATTTGAACTACATCTACATGCAACGCCTAACCAAAATAGTTTGAAAAATCATATTTTTGTGTACTTGTGTGCGTGTTAATTCCATGTGCAGTAAATTAGAACGAATTTTCAAACATATTGGTCTCAAGGCATGGGCACATGCATGGAGTGCCATGGCATTTTAATTCCAAAAAATTTAAAAATGATCAGAAAAACATGGAACCTTGCTTGTTTAATGTCATGGCACCAAGATGATGTGGTTAAAAAATTGGCCTGTTTGATGAAAGTTTGGACACACACCCCTCACAAACGGGAGCAACTCACTACTCCCTCCTTTCCGGTTTATAGGGCTTATCTCAAAATCTTAGTTTTTCCATTTTATAAGGCTCAATTTGGCTGTTCCCCATCACAAGTTCAAATTCCAAGGTGCATTAAATAATTGCATGCATGTATTAAGAGCAAATTGACCAATGCATGTACTCTATGCATCCATGCATTGCAATTAATACATTGGTAAACATAAATTTTTGAGGAAAACAAGAGCATTAATTGGGTGCTTTTGCAAATTACAAAAAGTATTCCACCAGTCACCATCTACCTTGGTTGGTGAGATTTTTGAATTGAGCCCTATAAACCAGAAATGAGGGAGTAGAAGGCTCGTGGTTACGAGAGGGAACAATGCATGTTTGATGACGAACGGGAGATAGCTTCCTCTTACGGCCTTCAATTTTTTTCTACGTCTAACGTGCACTACTACAAGTGTAATGTGAAATTTTTGAAAATTCTAGGGGTCATTTAACCTTTTAAAGACATTCAAATGATTTTCTAGCCATTTAATGACCGTAATTCAAATTTGAACTACATCTGCATGCAACGCCTAACCAAAACGGTTTGAAAAATCATATTTTTGTGTACTCGTGTGCGAGTTAAAATATCATCAGACGATGTAAATATCTGGTGTTCAAAAAGAAAATGTAAAGATCTGGCAAGACAACCAGCCCCCACACGATTGGCACTCTATCTCGCGGCTCGAGGTTTGGTAGGTGAGTGGCGGGGATCATTAATCAGACACGGTTCTGTATTGAAACCGTCAACTATTATGTTCACACAAGGATTTTGCTGCGGGAATCGTGTGTAATTCAAACTACAGTACTCGTAAATTCTGGCGACCAGCGTGTGTACTGTCCCCGTCGATGTAGATTCCGGCCGCCAATAAATACTACCTTGCTCACGTCGTCCCGCCTGCATTCTCATCTACATCCTCCCCTCGCTCTCCCTCTCTCTCTCTCTCTCAAATCTCTGCCATGGCTCCGCCGGTCTGCCCACGTGCCAATGAGGAGTCACCGCCCCCCGAGGATGCTCACTCGATTAGCAGCGACGAGGACCCCTAGGCGCCACCTGACGAGGTTGCGCTGGACCCCCCAACTTTGGATTGGTTTTGGGGCCAGTACAATCTTTGTCTGTGGAAGTCGCTGCCGCCGGCTGAGAAAGCCAGGCAAGTGGCGTTCAAGAAGGAGATGGCGGAGGAGGAAGCCAGGTACCAGGCGGCCTGTGAAGCCCGTGATGCCGCCTGGAAAAAGGAGGCGATGGAGCTTTGGGGGCGGGCACGTCGTCGTGCCGAGGAGGTGTACGAAGGCGGGTACTTCGCGAGGAAGGTCATAGGCGCTGGGCGCCTCGTCGCTGCATGGAGGTGGGCCAATAAGCTCCAGCGTGCCACCGACGAGGAGCTCCGGTGGGCGCCCAATGAAATGGCAAGATCGGCCACGCGCGTCCGCTAGCAAGAGGCAGATCGGTACGTCAAGCACTGCGAGGCGGAGGAGGCGGAGTACTGCCTCCGCACTGGGAAGACGCCGTGCACCAGGGAGCTGCTGGCGAGGGGCTGCCGGAATACTGGCCCCAGGAGGGATTATTAGTTTTAGTATTATTTGTTTGCAATTTTATGCATTGTGCCTAGTAGTTAAGTATCATCACGTATATGTGATGATATTATATATATATATATATTCTGTGATGAACTAATGAACATTTAATATATATATATATATTATGAACTCCATTTTCTATCTATTTTTGTATACTAATTTGAATCTAGCTGTTATCATCCACATATACAGAATGGAAAGCATATATACACACATTGAAACAGAACATATAAGAATGGAAAACAGAGTACACACATTGAAACAGAGCAATACTATGATTGCTGTGAATACATAGCTATCCACGTCGAAACGACTTTTCAAAATAAAACGCGTCCATGAGACCATGACCAGCAGCCCTTGCCTACGGTAGCTCTTGGCTCTGCCTGAACTCGTGCAGGCGTTCGTCCAAGCGGTCGACACACTCACGATACATCTAGAGCGCGATCTTGAGCTCCAAGTTGGCTATTTCATCAGAGATCACCAGCTCGAGGATGCGACGACCATGTTCCTCTACTGGGCCCAGGTGGACACCTGGGCCAAGGAGGCGGTCGAGCGTACGGACCAGCGCGTTGGCATCCAGCGGGCCGCGGACAAGGCGAACGGCGCCACCCATGCGAACGACGCGGCGGACGTTCGATGCAAGTACAGCGCGGCCGACCTCTAGTGCAAGTACGGCGCTGAGGGCCTCTGCCCACTCATGGTGAGGAATGGGGGTACTGACGGGACGTGCACCAAGCTGTGACGCCGTGTCGACAGCAGGCAAGCGCTGATGGATCCGCTCTTGCTATGCGGTGCGCCGCGCCTCTCGCTCTGCGGCGCTCCAACGGTCTCGCCGTGCGGCGAGCCGTAGCCTATCGACACGGACGTGCCTAGCTTGCTCTGCGGCGCACCATTGACCATGTTGTGCGGCGAGCTGTAGCCTGTCGGCGCTGACATGCCTATCTTGATCCGCGGTGCTCAAGCGCCATGCGCCAAAGGTCTGCTCAACCCTGGCGATGGCGTGCATCACGGCGTCGTCCATCGCGTTGCCGGGGAGCGCCTCGGCCTCAACAGGCCGTGGCGCCTGCTCGTTTTCCTCGTCGATGAGGTTGATGGCAGAGGCGGCGCTTTGGTGGGTTGGCATGCTTGGAAAAGGTGGATGTGCTACAGGCTGCGCTTGTCGCCTCCGTGCTTCGCGCGCCGCCTATGCGCAATGTCGCTGGGTGGCAGGAAACAGGTGAGGAAATGGCGGGAAACAGTGGCATGTTCATAAAACGCCATCAATTAATGGAAACTTAGCATAGAAGGAACATCGAGCTAGCACAAGAAGTAGATGATGATTAGATGAACACGGACCACACTAGGGAACCCGTCGGTGATGAATTCATCAATCCCAAACGGTTGAATACTAGCAAGCATTTGCCCACAACACACACGGCCTATTCCATCACAAACAGGTCGGATGGATCAACTGTATGCCACGTATCACACATTGTCAAAAAGTAATGCGGTAGACCTTCTTTAACATGCGTTTAAAAAACAAGGACCTCGAGGTTAAATTAACTCATGGGATGGGTTGTATCATTCATTTAATTTGACAGATATGACCCATCCTATCAGTTAATTTAACATCAACAAACTTAACTTGAGAGTTTTCTTACATGAGCTACCGGTGGAACAGCTAGTCCTTGCTGATAGGATGCCTCTTCGCATCCTTATGGCGTATCCGGATGACCGCCCGTCCCCCAATGGCCAATAGATGTTGTGTAGACAGAGCATATCACATACGTCTTATTAGAAGCAATCGTCTGTGTTATTATCGGTCTTCGCACACATTTCTAATTACAGACCTGTTTGTCGCATATCACACACATCTTGTTATATTGAACCGTTTTTGTTCTCTTGTCTCAACGCAAAATAGTTCATCCGAGTGAACTGCATGCCGTATATCACACACACCTTCATCTGGCTGCCTGTTTCTTTTGTGTTGCCTAATCACAAACAGTTCATCCGAGTGAACCGTATGCTGTATATCGCACACACCATCATCTGGCTGCCCGTTTCTTTTGTTCCTCCTCACCGCAAATAGTTAATTGAGCTAAACCGTATGCCCTACATCACACACGCAACTAAAATCTGAACCTTTTTGATGCATACTCCATCGCAAACGTTTTGCACCTTTTTTGACAGTTATTTTACACCACTGTTTGCGATTATGGCATCGCACACAGTTTCGTCGAAGGGTCTCTGATCGTAGTGTCGCATTAGCAGCAACCTGCAGTAGTGTTCAATCCGATGAACTGTGTGCGTTGAGCCAAGAGAACAGAAAAGGTTCAACTTAACAAGATGTGTGTGATACGCGACAAACAGGTCTGTAATCGGAAATGTGTGGGAAGACCGATAACAATACAGACGATTCCTGTTAACTAGCCATGTGTGTTGTGAGCAAATGATTGCTGGTATACAATTGTCAGTGATTGATGAAAGCATCACCGACGGGTTCCATTGTTTAGTCCGTGTGCGATGTGATTTGCTCTGTCTACAGAGCATCAACATATATACTTAAAATGACAGCATTGCAAAACCAAATTAAGCATACAATTACACAAGTACAACACACATAACATTTCCACACACCAAAGTAAGCAATTACATGCATACTAAACTAGGACAAACAAGGATCTAATCATCTGCGACGATGCTTGCCATTGGTCTGCTTCCGGCTGGATCCCTGGCCGTTTTGGGGAAGGAGGCACTTCCTCATGTCAATGATCCGCCTGTACATCTCGTAGCTCGTGTACGCCTCCTTGGCCGCGTACATGATGTGAGCTTTGTCGAGTTTCTCCATCCAGGCCGAGTGCTAGGCACGCTTGTCCTTGTTGCAGGAATCCTTCATGTCTCTATAGTAGGGGTTGATGATGGCCTCAGTGAGGTGAACCAGCGAGTCCTTCTCATGCTCCTTGCAGGCCCATATCTTTTATTGGCCCTGGATGTCGACAATATTCTGGCCGGCGATGCCCAAATTCTTGAGCACCTTTACATCGTTGGTGATGTCCACCGTAGCGAACATGTAGTGGGGGCTGTTGACAAACCTGGCGAAACGCTTGCAAGGCCTTGTGGCCAGGCAATAGTGGTAGACGAGGACGTGGTTGCGCACACACATCTGGGCGACGACGACCTTGGGACGAGACCCGGCACGAGCGCGGGTGTACTCGAGGTCGAACCCGACCACCTTGTGCTTCTCCTTAGCAAGCAACAACTCCATGATGTGGATGGAGTGCTCCACCTAGACCAGGTTGATGGTGTACACCACCGAGAGCTCCATGAACCTTCTGTGGGTGTCCACCACGGCATGCATGGTGAACTGCTGCTCGTCGTCGGTAGCCGCTCGGAGCGCCATTGGAACCGCGTAGGATACCCTCTAAGAATTTGTCGTGGTGGGTATGCTTCTTGCAATGGTGGGGCGCGATTGAAAGGTTGAAGAGACACAAGGGTTAAATGGCCGCTGTAATAAATGGGGTCCGGCCGGCCTGTAATCGTCACGTCTTGTCACCGCGTTCATAGCGGAGGATTCCAATGCCCGCTTGACAACACGGCACCGCACGCATTTCGTTTGACCACGCGTGGGCTCGAAGAGGCGCCAAATGTATCGTCGGTGAGCCTGTTCCCATGCTACCGCGCAGTTTACCACGCAAGCTTCCCACCCAGCTAGTTTGGCCACGCGTCGGCTAGAAGAGGGACAAATCATGGGCGTTTATTGGCAAAAAGCTTTGTAAAAACGAAGTGTGTGGAATGATTTCGGTCATAAGTTTACCCATGGGTGAAGAAGTCCATTGCATATTAAGGTCAAAATAGTGCTACCAATATACGATTCTAATATGATGCCATTTGAACGATTGTACCACAAAATTTCGAAATATTACAAGGTTAAAATTCCAGAGTTATATGGTTCAAATTCGAAGATTACAAGGTTCAAACTAACATTAGAAATGAAATTTAGCTCATCAACCGCAAACGCTTGCATTGATCCTCTGAACATGGATATCAGAGAGGTTCAAACTAATATTACCACTTGTAAGTCTGGTTTCGAAACCTCATAATTTTTGCAAAGGGGTCAGCCACTGAGAAGTCATGTATGGGGTTGACACGATGACTTCTGATTACTCTGTCATCTGAAGTTCCAAAATAAAATTCAGCATTCTCAGAGCCTATTCCATTCTGCCGCAGCCGCAAGCGCTGATCAACAAACCATTCATTTTTGCGAAGTAAATGTAGGGCAAACCTCATTACCTTCAGCACCCTTGCTCTGACAACAAAGAACCTGGTGAATATAATCTCCGGTAAGGTCCCTCGGTAGGAGTTCAAAGTAATTTCTAAGAGATGCAGATCTAGGCATTCGATGTGATTGTTATATTGTATCACATTATCCACCACCGGGCCTAATCTTATCTGCAAAAGAAGAAAACATGTTAGTGCCTACATGCAGTTTTGAACACTACTACATGCCTATTTGGTTTGCAGGATTTGTAAAATGCACTAACATGCCATCTTCGATCCGACATGATTAACATGGGCATTTCATTACAATCTAGAAAAAATGTAGCCTTCTTCACAAGAGGTTGGAGTGGATGAAAAGTTCCCTAAGAAAACTAGTAGAGATGAATCCAAAGGAGAAATGCTTATGGATTGTAACCATATGGATCAAGCAACCAATATGGAGGGGGGTGGGGAACATGTATGTACTGAAATCCTCCAAAAATTCCTTCAGAAATCGTAGTACATTGTCATTGTAAACTTGGAAAAAGGTGTCACAAATTGAACTCCCTTATGGTTAACATTTAACAGGAAAGGAGCATCACCTTGACATATAGCTTCTCCAGGCACGGAAAGCATCTCAGGAAACTGACAACTTGCTCCAGGTTGGGGCCGATAGATTCTAGTGTCAAGACCTTCACTATGCGCAGTTTGAGGTCAAGCTTGTCGAAATCATTTTATGGATGGCAGATGAACATACATCTTGAAAATTAGAAATAATGTTAATTTCTAGAAGGAGAGGTAGAAGGCGGCTGTTGTACCTGAACAGGTATGGATCTAATAACAAGTTTGGAGTATTTGTCAAACGAGTAGCCCACCACTGTCAATTTCGGCGTAGAAATGACATTGATTCTTGTTGGACCTTCTTGATCAACTACAAGTAATCTCTCAAGTGAAGGTGTGTCCTCAGTGACCATACCGTGGTACACATCTTTTGATGTCTTCTTGCCGCACCAGCAACACCCATAAATAGTCCGGAGAGTCATGGAGGTGATGTGGAAGCTAGTCAACCCATTGATCACCAGAAGACAAAGGTACTCGAGTGCAGTACAACCACAAAGCAGGCGCTCCATGTCACCGTTTGGGAGGCAGACGACGACGAGCTTGAGGTGCTTCAGTCGTGGTAGAATAAGAGCGGGCACGTCATTAAGGGGGGATGGCAGTTCCTGAACTTGGCGACGCGCAGTGTGGGCGCGAGGCGGAGTGCAGACATTGGCAGCGAGCGCATATGCCCATCATCAAAAGTGAGCACCTCGAGCTATCCAGGGCGGGAGATCGGAACCAGTCATCAAGCTTGGCTCAATCCTTGCCGTAGGAACGGAACTTTCCCATGCTAAGGCCTCTGGTTGGGCCAGGGTGACTGCCGAGGATCTTGGAGAACACATCCAAGCTTTTGTGATAGCAATGGAAGAGCTGGTGGGTGTCGATGAAGTCGAGTGGGGTGGAGTTCCATAGGGGGCGCCACCGCTAGGAAATGACAGTTGTCCGTGCCCCATATTTTATTTGGAAGAGGGAGATGATGACTGTCAACATATTATCGGGGAGGCTCCTGATGAAGACTAGGCCTGCTGGAGTCGCTTGCGGTTCTTGCTCGACCCACCTCCGCTTGTTGGTAGCCCCATTCTCCACCACCGAAGTCTCCTTGTCAGCGGCGCTTTCTGATAGAAGTGGGAGTACAAGGAATATTTAGTTAAAACATGGCAATAGAAAAGTGTATTGCTAACTAGAAGTTAGTAGGTAGGAATAGAGTAAGAAAATGGAATAACAATTTGTTTCTTAAATACTACACAATTCATTTGATATTGCTGGGTAAGTCAACATGCAGATACTTGGAAAGAACACTTACTTCGAACAAAGTCTGGACGGATGATATTGTCGGGGAAGTTAGCATATATCTCATGACCAGGCTCTTTTATGTGCAGTGCAATTTTAGTGCCAGCTTTCAGTACATAAGACTTAGAAATTTCTTTCCAAAGGCTAGTGCCAAAATAGGAGTCACCACGTTCATCAAGTCTTACAGTAGCAACGATTGTAAATCCGTGGTTTGTGTTCAGTATGACATCCCTGCAGTCTTGATTTATGTAAAGGGAAAGACTGTGCACTATATATTCTGTTGCATAGCAAGGGACCCACTGCAAAAAAGGTAGGATTGTTAAAGAAAATATGGTAACATGCAAATATGGGCCCAAATTGAAAAAACTGTACAACAGTTGAAATCGAAGGTAAAAAATCTATAATTAAACAAATAGGGTAAACATGATGTAATGGAAATATGAGAGTAATCGAAAGAACAATACGTCATTAATTTGCCTTACATAGAAAGAAGAGGAAAAAAATCCCCTTTGACGTATATGGTGCATGTGGCACCTTTTATCCAAATGTAGCAATATTTAGTATATGTTCAGGAAAGTAGGCCATGCCAACCGATTTAGGGTGAGATTGAACATACCGCTGGCATCCTCAAGTCAGCTGGTACGGTGAGATGGAACTCCATGGATGTATAGCAAAGGCCTCAAAGTCCTGATGTGTCCGCGCACTATACACTCTATGAATGAAAGAAAACCCTCAAATTAGAATAAAAATGAATTCACGGTGATTTTGTCCAGGTAATTAAAGGAGGCAGATGAACTGGGATAAGAGATGAGATAATATCTCATTAAATTAGTTACCTTGTTGTCCATGAGAAAAAACCCTCAGTACGTCGGATTCCCCAACCGGGCGGAGCTGGGTCGACCGCGAGCAGCGTCGAGAAAGTCGATGGCGATAGGCGGCGACAAGCGGAAGTGGCGAAATGCGGTGGGGTTTGCCGGCAGCCTGGCGGCGGCGGCAGGTGTCGAGCTAAGTGGTAGCCGCCGCGGCGATGCCATGCATAGACGTGGAGGAGCTTGTGCAGGTGTGAATGGGGACCGGAGGGGGCGGGGTGAGGGTTTTTGCGACGTGGGGTTGGTGAGGGTTTTCTTTTTTTCTTTTTTGAATTGGGTGGTGAGGGTTTTCTGTCCCACAAAGAATTTCGGAGGCAATGGTTTGCTAGAGCCAACCGTGTGTGATTGACGTAACAGGCAAAATGAAAGTCATTGCACACGGTTCCAATTGTGGGAACCGTGTGTGATTGATGTACTACCTCCGTACTGGTTTATTGGTCCCCTTTGTAATTTGTACCAAATTTTGACCAAATATTTAACTAACAAATGTTTATGCATGTCACCAAAAATTATATCATTGAACACTATGTTCAAATACGTATCCAACGATATAATTTTTGCTGACCTGCACTAATATTTTGTCAGTTAAATCTTTGGTCAAAATTTAACACAAATTAAAAAGGGGACCAATAAACCAGGACAGAGGTAGATTCCATCAACCGAACTGATTGCATACATATCCCACATTTAGACATAAGTAAACATAGTAAACATACTCGGACATAGATAATAAGCGTACACAAGCATAGTTCAACCATAAGTACGTAGTTCAACCGTCATTAAGCATACTCAAGCGTACATAGTTCGATCCACATCTCGTCTCATACACTGACGGCTTTGAGGACTGGGAGCGGCGTCGAGGATGCAAGCAGAGAGAGAGAGAGAGAGGATTGTGTGTGTGTGGCGAGGATGGGGGGTGCGGCCGCTCGGGCGCGCCATTAATATGGAGTAGTGGGAGAGAGGCAGGCGGCGGTCAATCCGCTGGCTCACCTCCCGGTGAGCCTGCGCACCGGAGTGCTGGCATGCCTACCATCATTTCAGATAGCTACTCGCATGCCTCCCGATGACATTGCGCAGCGAGCACGCCTCTCGTCAATTCACACACCTGCACGCATGCCTCCCGGTCTGCCTTCATGGCGGACTGCTCGCATGCGTCCCATCAACTCACGCCTGCTCGCACGACACACGGGTCGCGAGGCGGCATGTATATTGTTTTTCTATTTGGATGATTAATGCTGCCGCTTTATTGCTTAACCGAAGCATGGCACGTATCCATTGTTGGTCTAATGCTCACGGTTCGAATAAATAATCTGTTTGGGATATTGGTTCCCAATTATTAATAATCTCCCGTTTGTAAGAAGATAAAGATTACATCAAAACTGGTCTCAAATTTGACAAAAAAAGTACAATGCAGCTTTGTATTGGTGTCCATATGACAACACGATAAGTTTCATGAATTTCAAATAAGTTTTGGATGTACTAGAATTTAAAAATCAAGATTCTCAATGTTTGAAATTTCTTGCATGGGGACTAAACATGCACCCAGTGAGACACATGTGTTTTTGCAATCCATTGAGGTGCACTGTCACGTGTGCATGTAGCTCAAATTTGATTTTTGCACATTATACCCCTAGAAAATCAATCAATGTACTAAAACATCTTAATGATCTCTGTTTTTTTTCAAAATTAAAACGTCCCTCCTTTGGTAACATATGTTCACCGCGGGATAATTTAACATGCATCATGGTTGCAGTGGATTCGCAGTGTGTGTGCGTGCGCGCGCGCGTCTGGGGGGTGGCGGGTGGCTGGCAGTACACTACGAGTCGTGAGCCACCGTGTGGGTTGGCCGTTTTGTGAGGCCGGTGCCACATTAGAGTCGTGAATTCGTTATTTAAAACATTACACAACCCTTTCATACATACATGTTTTGGCCACATGCAGTCGATGGTTGTCCTACACGACACTCGATACTCGCGTGTGACGCTTTCTGTGGGCCCGCGAGGTCGTCGTCCATCACTTTGACGAACAACCGGCAAAGAGGTTAATTTCACCAGCAAGGTAGAATCTTTTTTGTTTGTGTTATGGTGGGAGTATATAGTACGCGTTGAAGAGGTGGGAGGGGACTAGCCTATACTAGACGTACACGTCCGTGAACAAGTACACCTCACTCAGTGTCGGAACTTTTTGGTTTCCGAGGCACGTGCCACATCAAAGTTGTGAAATTGGCTATTCAAACATCACACAACAACTCTTTGGGCCACATGCATGCATGCGGTGGTTATCCTAGGACACTCACATGTGACGCTTCCATCTGTGGGCCCACGAGGCCATCGTCGATGCATGCATCACTTTGACCTACATCGGGAGAGGTTAATTAATTTCAACATCAAGGAGGATTCTTTTTGGGTTGTATTACGGTAGGAGCATATAGTATTTGGTGAAGAGGGGGAAGGGGGCCATCATATGTAGTATGCTTCATGAACCTCGCTCTGTGTGGGGACTTTACGGTATTCCAGGCATGTGCCACATCAAAGTTGTGCATTTTGGGTATTCAACATGTGTTTGGCCCACATGCAAAGCGATGGTGGTTGTCCTCTCGCACGCACTTAAGTGGTTATCAGCGATATCGATGCTTTCCATCTATGGGCCCGCTTGGTCCATCACTACTTTGCCTGACAACGAGGTTGGTTAATTTGAATTAGGAGGGGATTTTTTTGTAATATGGTATATATATAGGTCATGCTCAAGGATGACATGATACAGTTTGAGCACACACATGCATGTGTACGCATGAATCCCTCCCATCGATTCAAATTGGCTAGTACCACGACACGTCATGAACCGATCTCGCTCTGTGTGGGGACTGTACGATTTTCGACGCACGCGGGACATCAATGTTGTGAAATGGTATTCAAACATGCATGCACGCATCACCTCCATACATATGCATGTAGTGGTTGTCTTCGAACGGTACACTTCCTCGCGTGGTTATCGGTGACAAGCCTATATATTCGTGGGCCCGCGTGGACATCCATGATCACCTTGACCGACAACAAGATAGGTTACCGTGGTGGATTCTTCCTTTGGTTCATGTTATCTTAGTATAGATCATGGTGAGATTCAGACCTAATTAAGTTTGAGCGCATACTATGCACGCATGCATGCATGAATCCCCGTCATCGGCCTGAAGTGTGGTGTGACATACATATGCATCGTCAACTAACACTCATCAGTGTGGGGATTTCTGGTTCGAAAGGATGGTGCCACATCAAAGTTGTTCCATTGTGTATTCAAACACACCTCTCCATACATATGTTTGGGCCACACGCAGGCAGTGGTTGTCTTCAGGGACTAGCTACTTGCATGATTATTGGCGAGCTAGCCCATCTCCGGGGTCGCATGGACGGCCCTCACTTTGACCAACAACAAGAGATTGATCGTACGACCAAGGTGGATTATTCTTGGTCCGTTTTATGATCCATCTTGGTGAGATGCCTCT